>NW_012267342.1:2049842-2143580 GCF_000151885.1 Dipodomys ordii
TTTCTTCTTCAGAGAAGTTTCTCTTGAAGTCTTTAGCCCACTTATTTATTGGGCAGTTGTTTCTTTGAGGATTTGTTGTTGGGGGATTTAATTTTTTGAGAGACTCTTATCTCCACTAAACTACCAGAAAACTGGAAGTGGCACTGTAGCTCAAGTGGAAGAACACTAGTCTCGAGTTAAAGAGCTGAGGGACAGCACTCAGGCCGAGTTCAAGCCCCGAAAAAGCCCATTTCCAAATTTAGAAATATTCTTGATGTAAGAGTAAGGGCTTCAATATAAGAACTTTATGGGAATACAATAAACTCATACCAGCACTCTTAGTGTTCAGTAATTTTTAGAGCTTATTATGTTCTATTGTGAATTTATGCCTGTATTGTTTTTGTATAATTTAGGTTATTTTCTATTTTTCCATTTAACAGTGGTGCTATGAATAATCTCACTTCTCTGTACAGCTTGTGAGTTTCTCTAGCTCTGGTGATATGTAATGATATACAATTATTGGACTTAAATGGACAGAATCTCTGGTTGTAGTGATCTCTGGTTTTGTCAATTTAATCTCTTCTGGAAGGAAAACAGAATTATTTTTTCCAGTATCTCCAAGACAATAATGATATTAGATTTTTTTTTAAAACACCATTATTGTCAATTTCATCAGGTTGTTTGAATTTTCATTATATCTTACATTGTTGACATTGAGCATTTTCAAATATATTTATTGGTCATTTAAAAGTTTATTCTCTAGAATTACTTTTTTATATCTTTTGCCAATTTTTCATTTTGATTATTTGTCTTTTACTTAGTAACATCCAATATTTTCCCATGACAAATTTTGCTATTATTTTTTATTAGTTTTATGTGAGTGAATTACATTTTTAATTGTAGATTTGGGGGGGAGGGCAGTTGTGGGGCTTGAACTCTGGGCCTGGACACTGTCCTTCAGCTCTTCGGTTCAAGGCTAGCATTCTATCACTTGAGTCACAGTGCCACTTCCGGCTTTTTTTTTCTGTTTATGTGGTGCTGAGGAATCGAACCCAGGGCCTCATGCAAGCACTCTACCACTGAGCCACCTTCCCAGCCCTATATTCTTTTCTTTTCTTTTTTTGTGCCAGTGGTAGGGCTTGAACTCAGGGCATGGGCAATGTCCCTAAGAGTTTCTTTTGCCCAAGGCTATGGCTCTACAACTTGAGCCATAGCACCACTTCTGGCTTTTTCTGAGTACTTGATTGGAAATAAGTCTCTCATGGACTATTGTTCCTGGACTAGCTTTGAACCATGAGCCTCAGATCTTAGGCTCTCAAGTAGCTAGGATTATAGATGTGAGCATGTAATTTTATATGGTGACTTTTTTTTTTTTTTTTGCTTTATGGGACTGATTTTTTTTTAATGTAGTCTAATACCTATAGTTTAGGAACCCATATTTTGAGCTAATTTTGTAAAATATTTCCATATATGTATGGGCTGTCATAATGATAACTAAATTTCTTTCTCTATTAGTAAATAAAAGAGAACAATAATTCCATTATTGAATATGTGCTGTCGTGCCCTTTTGTAGCTCATTATCTGAGAAAATATCAAAATCACATTGCTATTAATATGGTTTTCTCCAAAAGTAGTAATAGCCATCTGAGAAATATTTGCTAATGTTTTTGTACTAAAGATGAGGGTCCCCCCTTTTTTTTTGTCAGTTGTGTGGCTTGAACTGTGGATCTGGGTGCTGTCTCAGCTCTTCAGCTCAAGGCAAGTGCTCTACCACTTGAGCCACAGTGCCACTTCCGGTTTTCTAGTGGTTTATTGTAGATAAGAGTTTTACAGACTTTCCTGCCCTGGCTCAGTTTGAACCGTGATTCTCAGATCTCAGCCTCTTGAGTAGCTAGGATTACAGGCATGAGCCACTGGTGCCGGCTTTAGCCCATTTTTAAAACCAAAAGTTAAAGCTTAGTAGAAGTGTAGGCAATATTTTCAATTTGTGCTTAGTTTCCATAAGTTAGTTGTACACTTGATTTATTTTTTTTGTAAAGTTTGTTGCCTTCACTCTAACCTTACATTCCACCCTATAACACATGCATATTACATGTGTAGTTGTTGGCTTAAGTGTCTACTGACTCACCAAGCAACCATTGACTCTTTCCATATGGACTGTGTAGTTTCTTGCCTACTCTTCCAACTCCCTGCCTATTTTCCCTAGCTTATTTATAATTTATATTTGCATTAAAAATCCATCCAAGAGGAGGTAAATATCATTTTCCAAATATATATGTATATGTGTATATATCAGTTAACTGTGAGCTGGATTGATAGAGTAAGTCATAATAAGTTTTTGGTGCCCTTATTTTCCTGTGGTGGGGAGGTGAAGAGGGAAGAAGATTGTCATGATGATGATTATAATGATTCTTCTTTCTCTTCTTGTCTTCTGTCTTTTTCTTCCTTCCTTCTTTTGTGGGACTTAGCAAACCTCACACTGCTATGCAAGCTCTTGACTGCTTGAGCCATACCTAGTCGTTACATTTTTTACTCTTCACAGAAATATATTGCCTTGAATGTCTTTTCACTCCATGTCTGCTATAATTCTGACATTATGAAACCTTTGTGGTATGCTTATATAATCTAATTTCAAAGTAACATAACTGGTTTATTGAATATTTATCTTCATGGAGTGTTTGTGTAGAGGATAAAAGGAAATAGAAGATAGTCTCTACCTACATGCTTGAGCACCATAAAGATGTGGTTCAAATTCTTATTCTTAAACTGGACTTGAACATTGTGGGCATAAATAATCTTTCCCCATCTCAATTTCTTCTGTCATAAAATGAAGTAACACCTTTTGTACATATCTTATTTGGATATTTAGGACTGAAGTTATATATTAAGCACTTAAACATGACAGGATCTTAGTAAATGGTAGCTGGATGTTATTGTTACAATAATAATTATATAGTTATTTCTGTATTTCAATATATACTTGACTCTACAGGACATATTGTATTAATGGTCTAGGTGACACTTTCAAGAATTGCTTTCCTACCTCTGTGATGATTCCATCACAGTGGATAATTTAATTAGCATTTGCCTGCTGAGCACTGTGGCTGTCGAACTCTGGAAGAGAAATGTGGTGTAGAAAGACCCAGGGATTGAGAGCTGTTCAGATTTCTGTTATTACTCCAACAGTCACTAGTTAATACACCTCAAATGATTTGTATAGGCTTTCCTCCTGTGTTTTCTCATCACTAAAAGTAGATAACATACACTTTGAGCTAGTATTTTAAGGTTAAATGATAATATATGTAGAGTACTTGGCACATAGTAAATACATGGGCAACAAATCATCTTTTTCCTTTCCCCTTCACATTGTGAGATTCTGCAGAGGTAAAAGTGAAAATCCAGCAATTTTGATATAAGTTCTATATTAATGAAAATAATATTTTGTGAGTACAGTCCAATTTTTACAGATTTTATAAACTTCCTAATGGACCTATTTGTTTATCAACAGTACATAAATTTAGTTTACTAGTATTAGTTTATTAATATGTCACTATCTCTTTAATGTCACAGTTTTGCATTAGAATGCAGGGATTGATATTCTTGTTTCTCATTTTTGACAATCCAAAGAAATGTATTTACTTTTCTTGTTCAAGTGATGTTTTAAAACCTGGACCCATGTAAATCATTGGTATCATTTTGAACACATTCATGGTAGGAGTGAACCTAGGTTGATGATGAGATGAGTTTAAAGTTATCCATAAAAGATAGTGTCTAATTTGAAGACTATTCCCTATTTTAACTATTGCATAGAACAGTACTATCCAATAGAAACATTTGAATGGAAACATTTGAATTGAAACATTTGAATTGATCATATTAACAATGTCTCCATTAACACATGGCTTACTTTTACTGAAATATGATTGTTTTAGCAAATAATCAGAACTTCAGAGGATTCACACTTAGAATAGGGGTGTTAAAGTTTTAAAATGTCAGTAGTAGAATTATGGTTTTAATGCAAATTCTCCAAACTAGATCTCTGTCTACGTTAACTCGTATACCTACATATGTGCATATAAGCCTACAATGTACATTTCCATTTTCTTTAGTTTAATTTTTTTTTTTTTTTTGCCAATCCAGGGGCTTGAACTAGGGCATGGTTGCTGTCATGGAGCTGCTTTTTTGCTCAAGACTAGCACTCTACCATTTGAGACACAGTGCCACTTCTGGCTTTTCTGTTTATGTGGTACTGAGGGATTGAACCCAGGGCCTCATCCATGCGAGGCAAGCACTCTACCACTGAGCCATCTTCCCAGCCCTGAATTTTGCTTCTGTAATAGTTTTGGTGGTATAGTTTGCTTTGGGAAGAGAGGAGACCTGGCACTCTTTTAGTCAAACTGACTCTAAGGTTTGACTCAAACAGATTTATTAGCAACATATGGGATGTGAAGGAGTCACAGAGGGGAATGTGGAGAAAGAGGTGTTTTTTTTTGTTTTTGTTTTTGCATGTAATTATATCAGTTCCATGCATGGTATTATTTGTTACTGCCTAGGTATGTAGAAAAATGTCTATTTTAGTTAAAGAAAGCATAGAACAAATTAAAATTACTAAGCTTAATTACTAAGCATTGTTTGTATGAAAGACCTGTTTTTCCTGAACTAAAACTTGTTTGGCATTAAAAATTTCCTTCAGGCTGGGCGGCGGTGTCACATGCCTGTAATCCTAGCTACTCAGGAGGCTGAGAACTGTGAATCGCAATTCAAAGTCAGCCTAGGAAGGAAAGTCCATACGACTTTTACCTCCAATAAACCACCAGAAAACTGGAAGTGGTATTGTGGCTCCAGTTGTACAGCACTAGCCTTGAGCTGAATGCTGAGGGACAGTGCCCAGACCCAGAGTTGAAGACCCACAACTGACCAAAAAAAAAAAAATTCCTTCAGGCTTTTAAATTCAGACTAAGGTTTTCAACAATTTGAATAGTTGAGCCAACTTTATACATAAAGACAAAATTTAATTTCATAGATGGGGGAGAAATTTGCTTCTTTTTCCCTATGTGCAATCCATGTTTAATTAATTTTTCTAAATATTTACTAATTTTTCTTTGGCGATATTTGAAATATTTAATCATTACCAAACTCTATGAAGCCATTATAACCCTCATCCCAAAACCAGGCAGGCACTCATCAAAGAAAGAGAACTGTAGACCCATTTCTTTGATGAACATCAATGCAAAACTTCTCAACAAAATTTTGGCCAATCGACTTCAACAATTCATCCAAAAAATCATACACCATGATCAAACAGTTTCGTTTCAGGGATGTGAAGCTGGTTCAATATACGCAAATCAATTAATATAATTCATCACATCAACAAGAGCAAGGATAAGAACCACATGATTATCTCAATAGATGCAGAAAAAGCATTTGACAAGATCCAACACCCTTTTATGATGAAGGTTCTGGAAAAACTAGGAATCCATGGAACATTCCTCAACATAATAAAGGCTGTGTGTGACGAACCTACAGCTAGCATTATACTTAATGGTGAAAATCTAAAGCCATTTCCTCTAAACTCAGGAACGAGACAAGGATGTCCACTCTCCACTTCTCTTCAACTTAGTATTCGAATGCTTAGCTACAGCAATAAGAAAAGATGCAAACATGGGCTGGGAAGGTGGCTCAGTGGAAGAGCGCTTGCCTTGCATGCATGAGGCACTGGGTTCGATTCCTCAGCACCACGTAAGCAAAAAAAGAAAAAACACCAGAAGTGGTGCTGTGGCTCAAGTGGTAGAGCACTAGCCTTGAGCTGAAGAGCTGAGGACAGGGCCCAGGCCCAGAGTTCAGGCCCCATGACTGGACCCCCCCCCCAAAAAAAAAAAGAAAAAGAAAACATGCAAACATAAAGGGGATCCATGACATGGTGACATGATCTTGTATTTAAAGAATCCCATGGACTCCACTCCCAAATTACTTGAGCTCATTTGAAATTTTGGCAAAGTAGCAGGGTATAAAATAACCCTCAAAAATCGATGGCTTTTCTGTATGCCAACAATGAGAAGAGCGCGGCTGAAATCAGGAAAGCAACTCCTTTTGTAGTAGTCCCCCCCAAAAAAAAATAACCAGGAATTAACTAAAGAAGTGAAGGATCTCCATGACGAAAACTTTAAAAACCTAAAAATGGAAATTAAGGCAGAATTTAGGAAGTGGAAAACCCTTCCATGCTCCTGGATTGGGAGGATTAACATTGTGAAAATGGCAATACTGCCAAAGGCTATCTACAAATTCAATGCCATACCTATAAATATTCCAACCTCTTTCTTCAGTGAAATAGAAGCAACCCCAAAATTCATATGGAGCAATAAAAGACCCCGAATAGCAAAAACAATCCTCAACAGAAAGAACAGTGCTGGAGGAACATCAATACCAAATTTCAAACTCTACTACAAAGCCATAGTAATCAGAACAGTTTGGAACTGGCACAAGAACAGACCTGAGGACCAGTGGAATAGAATTGAAAACCCAGAAATGAACCCACAGACCTAAAGCCACCTAATCTTTGATAAGGGAGCTAAAAAATAGAATGGAAGCAAGACAGCCTTTTCTGTAAATGGTGCTGGCAAAACTGGTTAAACACCTGTAGAAAACTAAAGCTAGATCCTTATATTTTACCCTGTACCAGAATCAACTCCAAATGGATCAGAGACCTCGATGTCAAGGCATATACCCTGAAACCATAAGGAAAATCTTAATATTCAGACTTCCTATGAAGATCAAGTTAGAAAGTTTAGCTATACTATGGATAAAAGAAGTATATAGTTAGAGTTTTATTTTACTTGAAAAAAAAGTTTGAAGTGTATAATGGGAAGGGAAATACTAGGCATAACGAAAATATTGAATATTTACAATAATTAGAGAATGTGACTAATAGTTATATATAAATGCTAATCTTGACTTGTTTTATTTAACACTATCTTCCACAAAATCCTTAAAATATACACATATTTTCTCTGATTAGAGTTTAACTTACTGTCTTTCCTTGGATGGGGTACATTACAAATATACAGTTGTCTTAGCTGAATGAATTAAGATTTAACTATATTGACATTTGAAAGTAAGTATATTCATTAAAGTTCAAAGAATAATTGAAATAATAAAGTGGTGTTATAATATTAAAAATCTGGTAATTATAAAGATAGTGTATGGATTAATTAAAATGATCTATCCTACAAAAATGATTAATAGATTGCTCCCTATTGTTTGAAGCTCTAATATCTGTATGTATATTGTTATAGTACTTTACAATTACCTTGCTTTTTACAAATTATCTTGCTTTCCTCTGCTGTTTCATTTAATCATTACAGCAGGTTTGGAAATAGGTAGGATTGGTGAGTTTTATTTTCACTGAACAAAAAATTGAGTAAAGTTTAATGATTAAATGGTTTTCCTATGACAGAGTCGGACTAAAACCAGAACTCCTAATTACCAGTTTAATGCTCTTTCTATTGGAATGTAGTCAGACTCAAGGAAAGTTGTTTTTTTCTGGCCTACAGTATATTTGGTTTAATCATTTTTGCTTTGGGAAGCAAAAAAAGAGCCAATCTATATAATCAACTTGTTGTAATTGGTACTTTTGACCATAGATTTGGAGGTTAAGAAGGATAAAACTTGACCCCAATAATGTTATCTATCAATTTTTTGTTTGGTTTTTGAGACACTGTCTTGCTGTGTAGCCCAGGCTGGTCCCAAACCTAGGAGCCTTTTGCTTGACTTGAATGCTGGACTTATAAGCTATGCCACTGTGCATGATTTGACTAATTTTTTTAAATAAAAATTTTTGGTTGTATCTAAATATATTAATATGGTTCAACATTTTATAATAAAAAGTTTTTTATGTAGTGAATTTAGAGCAGAAGCCTTAGTGACTAACATACAAACAGCTTGTTTGCTTCCTTCTTTTCCATTTTGAGAATCTTATTCAATTAAGCTGTTTCCTAGGAGCCTTATTTATTCTTTTTTCTTTTCTTTCTTTTTTTTTTTTTTGTCGGTCGTGGGGCTTGAACTCTGGGCTTGGGAACTAATCCCTCAGCTCTTCAGCTCAAGGCGAGCGCTCTACTGCTTGAGCCACAGCACCACTTCTAGTTTCTGTTGGTTTATTGGAGATAAGAGTCTCACGTACTTTCTTGCCTGGGCTGGCTTTGAATTGTGATCCTCAGCTCTCAGCTTCTTGAGTAGCTAGGATTACAGGTGTGAGCCACTAGCGCCTAGCTAGGACCCTTATTTGCTAAGACAGTTTTGCTCAGGGTCTCCAATTACAGTTTTTAGGAAATATTTTTAATGATCTGTTGGAAATTGATTAAACTTGTTTGTTTGCTGTTCTAGTACTGTAGTTTGAACTCAGGAATTAAGTGCTAGACCACTTCAGCCAAGTCTGCAATCCTATTTGAGTTGTTTATTAGATAGGGTCTTGCTCTTTTGCACAGGGACAGCCTACTATGAGGATCTTCCTGTCTTCACCTCTGTTATACTTTTAAATTAAAAGTCACTTTAAGTCCTTATTTAGATAAGTATCAGTGTGTCTAATATTTGTCATACCTTGATATATATATATAGGGATTAAGAAGTAAAACTTGGTGGACATGATTGGAATGGTCATATACTAGCTATAACATATTAATGTTATCTAGATACTAATAATGTGTAATTCATCACACACACAAGGATGCCATTACTTGTCTAGAAGTTGAAACACATTATCAACTAAGTAGCTTAAACAAGTAGTTATCCCTTATAGTTGTAGAGGCTGAGAAATCCAAGTTCAAAGTGCTCGTAGACCTTGTGGATGGTGAGGGCTTACTTCTCGATTTGCAGACAGTACTATTCTTTTTATATTTTTACCTAGCATAGAGCCAAGAGGATGTGGACTCTCTTGGGCCTCTTTATTTTTTATTTATTTTTTTCTTAGCATCAATTCGTTATACAAGGAAGTTTCATTTTAACATATCTTTTTTATATAGGCACCAATCCCACTCATGAAGCTCTTTTTATATAAATATGATTGTATTGAGGCTTAGGTTTCAACATAGAAATTTTGAGGAAGACAAGCATTCCTTTACTTCAATATGCTACAGTAGTTAATAGAAATACCATTTTTCAAATGCATTATTTAGAATATGTAAATTAATTGTAGTTACAAGTTCAGATAATTTATTTGAACTAATTTACTTCTCATCTCTATCTTTCCCTTTTCTGTTTTTCAGTTGTCTTTGGGGAGATTTTTGAAAAACCAAAGTCCTGTTTCTCCTGTGGAAGTGTTAAAAATTCTAAGAAGCTTTTTTAGAGATAAAGTATCTCTCCCTTCAATTATTAAATATGTTTTTTTCTTATCTGTACATTTCACCTTTAGTTTACTGGCAATGGCCTTTTCATGTCAGGATGGTAGAATTATGATTAACTCCTTGCAGTCCGGCTTTGGTCCACCTCTGTTCTAGAATTACGCTGTTGAAGGTCACTGGTAACCAACCATATTCTAGCCAATGTAGGTCCCCCCTCTCCCTTAGTTCTCAATCTCCTTGATTGCTGGAGCTACATGACCTTGACTTTTCAGTTACTGAATACTTTCCTTCAAGTTTTTTATTTGAACTCTCCTGTCCACTCTTTCCTATAATATCTGTCTCCTAGGTATTAGGTGATAAACCATTAGATAAACCATCATTTCTCATACCTAGCTGATGGATATTGCTGATGTTTCTTAGCATTTCATTGCAAACTGTCACCCAAACTCTAGTCTGCCACTTTCATGTATTTTTAGTGAAATGCCCTTTTACCTCAGAACTTAAATAATGCCATGTAGTTGACTTTATCTTCCGAATTTCAGATTTGTTCTTAATACCTTGATATTTTTAATGTTCTTTGTATTATGTCCCTTACTCCTCATGTCTTTAATGTCCTCCAATCTTTATTGAAGATGTTTCTTAAATGTACAATGCTCTTCATTCTCTTCTCTTTACCAAAGCAGTTTATAATTTCTGAAACACTTTGACTTTATTTTTTAATTTGAAATAGTAAGCACAGTACATTTGTAACATACGTAAGTTAGAGTGTATTATCTGTTTTCATGTCAGGAAGTTGGTTCTGAGAGAAATGAGTTGTATGAGGTATCATTGCTTGGTTAAGGAACAAATCTTTAAAAACAAAAAAAAAAACAAGGAAACACAATATTAAGACAGTACCTGTACCTGAAACAATGATTATAATTTCCTATTAAAATGTTTCAAATTTTAGCTCTTTAATACATTTGCTTTCATTGCTGGGTTTGTTTTTCTAAATTCAATTGTATTAGCTGCTACTTTAGATTGGTACAATGTCTTCATTATGGTGTTAGGTATTGCTTAACCTGAAACTACTGTGTAAGGTTGATATTGTTATATCTGTAGGTAAGGAAAAACTATATATTACTAAAGTGAAGCAATGTGTTAGTAATTATGATGGGGTGGTAGTTGGTTGGAGGGATTCAAATGCTGCCTTCTAAGCACTGATTATTTTTATGACTGTTAGCATCTTAACAAATTCTTCATCTTGTTTCTGTTTCTAAGATTTACTATAGCTCTCATTTGCCTACTTACCTCCATTTACAACACTTTATTGACCTTTAAGTGCATTTACTAATTTGTTTGAACACTTCTATCATTTTATCTAGCAGCCCTTCACACTAAACTCTCTACCTTGAACTCTACTCACACAGCTTATTGTGTAGCTTTATGTTCACCTTTTCTTCTTTCTTAACTCATGATTTTCTTCCAGTATTGAATTATTTCACCTTAATTTCTTTACTTGTTGCTAGCTAGTTTTCCATCATCTCCTCACTTTTTTTTTGTCGGTTGTGGGGCCTGAACTCTGGGCCTGGGCACTGTCTCTCAGCTCTTCAGCTCAAGGCTAGCGCTCTACCACTTGAGCCACAGCGCCACTTCTGGTTTTCTGCTTATGTGGTGCTGAGGAATTGAACCCAGGGCCTCATGCATGCAAGGCAAGCACTCTACCACTGAGCCACTTTCCCAGCCCCACTTTTTTTTTTTTTTAAAACATATAGAGCAAGCAAAGTTTCATGATAGAAACTGACTACTGATGAATTCATGGCTCTTGGTGTAGAGATGAGCAGTTAATGGGAGGAGTCAGACTAGATTCTCCACTCTTATTTGGAGGCACTGACACATAGAGGTGTGCACAGGTTGCTATTGCAGCACTCAAAGGATGTGATTAATTTTACTGACTGATTGGGAAAGGTGAGAAAAGACCTGACATTTGAGTTATAGCATTAAGGGAGGAGGAAGAGGAGGAAGTTTCCAGGTAAAGAAGAGGAGGAGGAGGAGGAGGGGAAGGGAGGAGAGGGAGAAGGGGGAGGAGGAAGTTTCCAGGTAAAGAAGAGTGGGAGGAGGGCATTATGGAAAGTGGAAATATTGAACGTACAGTTTGTTATGGTATGAACTTTAAGGCATTTGTTGAATGGTTATACAAAGTGATGTGTGACTGACAGTGGGCCTCAGTGACTGGTTTTCATTGGTGGAGTCATCCCGTTTTAAGGCCAGGTGTTTGGACACTTGATTTGCTGGGATTACTGGGAGTGGGCCTATGTCAGGAGGGGGCTTTCATTAAACATGCTTCTTATCTATATGCGGCTTTTGGTATTTCTCAGTTGGTTAATTTCCAATGAGAAATACAACTTTCAGGCAGATTGGATTGCTTGATTTGGCAGATCAGTACATTGTTTCCCTGTAGACAGGCTTCTTGGGAAGTCAACTTAATTAATATGGAGGTCAATTGATTTGAGAAATACAGCTGTCGATTTGACCTAGCACTTGGAACCAGTATACTTTCTTGCTTTTGGCAAGGTATATGGGAAATCATATTGCGAGAAGACCTCTGTTGATTATGGACAGAAGTCCAGGAGGGGATATATATTTTTGCAGAAGTATCTCTTGGATGAGTTGACTTGAAACAGTTTTATCTACTATATGAATTGCTTTGCAAAGAAAATGGTATAATTTAGCCAAGAGTTGCTCTCTTGTAGTTTAGCTTCATCTTTTCAAAATTTACAGAGTTGTCCTTCTCTAATTAATTTGCCTCCCTGTCCCTTTCTCTCCCTTTCCCAAGCCTTTAGATTTATATATTCTCCATTTAGGTGTGTTAAACATTCTGTTAAGACAAGTCTAAGAGGTAGCAAAGCGGGATTTTCATATCTCTATTTTGATCCTTTTTTTTTTTTTTTTTTGCTGGTTGTGGGGCTTGATCTCTGGGCCTGGGTGCTATCCCTAAGCTCTTCAGGTCAAGGCGCCATTTCCTCCATTATGTTTTTAAATTCACTTCTTTTATGTTCAATCATGAGGGACCAGAATCAGGGCCTGCTGAATGGCTTTATGAAGCTGAGACTTAGTAGTGATGGATCTGGGAAATAAATCTAGAAATGAAAGTTCCAAAAAGATTGCAGAGGATCTTATGTGAAGAATTTGAAGTTAAAGTTATCTTCAGTCACTTCTTTTTAATCCATAATGAAATCTTTTCAACATTTAAATTTTGTTTTTATCCATATTAAACTTTCATCTTTTTATAGAAGATATGATATAGACTCAGTGGACTCTTAAGAAATCATCTTATTAACCCCTTTTTGTTTTGGCAAATAAATGTACTAGATGTTCTTACCTACATTTTCAGCATGAGTGAAAGGATACTCAAGTGAAGGCAGAATTTTATTTTAGACTATTTCCAGAACTTCCTGTTTTATTCACCAATTGTTTTAGACAAGATATTACTTCTAATTTTACTATGTAATGGTATCTTTTTATATTATTATGTTTACCATAGTCCTTATGTTGTGTATAACAATAGCATTTTTATTGTCTTGAATCTGTCTCTTTATTCTTATGCAGCTGGGCAGTTGCTGTTTATAGATGGACTTCACATTTATTTCTTTTCCCTCTTATAATACATAACCCAATTAAAATCAAGGAATACCTGTCAATAGAATACCATTTTTAATGCCAGCAGATACTTTATTGTAGTTCAGTACTCTTTTTGTCTCTGTGAAGAAACTTAGATCCAGGTAACTATACTTTGCCATATAGCAAAGTAAATTACATCTATGTATCTTTATATGTACATATATGTATCTTTTTAGACTTTGCCTGTGTTCATCCTCATCTCACTTGAAACTTGGAATATTTCTGGCAAATAGTTTTCTATAATTTGGTTATTTCTAGATACAGAGCCATGATTAGAATTCAAATACTGTAATACCTTGTTCAGATACTTTTATACTATATACTCTGTTTCCTGTTTAATCTTAGTGATATATTTTATAGGGATGAAATGGACCTTAAAAGCCTACCTATATCAAAGTATAGTATGCAGAACCATTGTATTAAAACTTATATTAGCTGAATTTCTAGCTAGCGCTAGAAAAATGTTCAGTTTTGATTATTTTAGATCTTATCAGATTATATGAAAATCAAAGTGAAAGGGAGGGAATCTATTGAATATATATATATATATAGTGTATATATATATATATATATATATATATATATATATATATATATATAGTGCATTTCTGGCAAGGAATGTGCGAAGGCTCTTTACATGCATTATTTCTTGTGTCAGATTTTATTTAAACACATTTTGCTGATGAGGCTATGCAAATAATCTTGCAACTAAGAACTAGAAATACATTGTGACCTCAGGTGTACACAACTAGAAAGGATATTTTCTTTCACTTGTATTTTAATCTCAGGAGTCTTTGATCCAAGCCCTTTAGAAACAGCAAACTGAAGCAGGTAACATACTTAACTTCCTAGTAAGTAATCAACTTTAGCAAAATTCCTCCCTGCCCCACCAACCCAAACTTATTGAAGAAGTATGGTGGTACTACTGAGAAGAAGGTGATGAATGATCACAGGTCTTTTGGCAATCTGCTTTTCCTAAGTGACAAGATCTTTGAAATTCATAACATAAAATACCCAACATTCATATTTCTAAATCTGTTTTGCTGTAAAATGCACTTCAAGTTTCAAAAAATTGTTTAAAAATACTTGTGATTCTTTTTTTCTCAAATTTTTCAACATTGTGTAAATAGTACATTTTTTTTTTAGCATTTCCTTTTGTATACCTGCAGCTTACATCATATTTAGGAATATTTGCCATCTTTATGCAAGGCATGTAGAGGGTTAGCTAAAATGCCATTAGATATGTAGGTTTAAAAAAACAACTGGGAAATTTATATTTAACCTTTCCCACACTTCAGAGCAAAAGTAGTTATAAACCAAGGATGTTTTCATTGAGTATATATTTTAATATACATGTATGTATGTGATCTTTTTTTCTCTCCTGAAACAACATTTATGGCAAATAGTTTACTATAATCTGGTTATTTCTGTCATTGGGCTTCAGTTAAATTTGTAGGGATTGTGTCTTAAAAAGAATGGTACAGGGAGGACTTAAACTATGGCATTTGATTTAATGTGCTCATAGGAGAAAATATGTTAAGAAGTCATTAGAATTTCCCCCTTCTGCCAAAAAGTGCATTAGTCGGTTAGATTGTACAGAGGAGGTAACTCAAGGGAATATCCTGAGGTGGAAGGTATTGGCTAACAAGAAACCAGAGTAAGAGAAAATAGTCTTTTCTAGCATGAGAAGTCTGGCCCATTTTCCAAGTAGATGAGCTTAAAACTCATACCACTGTGTTGACATTCCATTTTTATTTATTGAGATTTTATTTTTTGTGTAATTAGATATTGGAATAAGATGTTGCTGCCTTTTCATTAACTCCATATTTACTATACTGCAAAAAATTATAATGCTCACCAAGTAGAAAACAAATGTTTAAATTTTGTGCTCACTTTGTATTTTCTACTAGATTTTACATATTAAAATATTAAATATCAGTATTTTTTTAGAATAGGTCATGTTTATTATTATAAGTATTTAATATAAACTTTCTCTTAAGTATTTGATGGCTTTCACTTAAGATGTTTAAGACAATTTAATGTTTTAATTTTCTTTCTTTGCTGGGTACCAGTTACTGATTGCAATAAAGAATAAACGAATGACTGAATAAGCACAGAAAAAATATAGAGGCATATTTGATTTGCTGTTTTGTGTCAGATTTGTGATGTTAAAGATACTGCCCTACCTCATTCTTAGGATGCAGATTTGTTAAAATTTGTAAATAATAGGAAAAAAGTAAATGGAAAGAACTTAAAGACTGAATTCTGTTACACCTTGATAGTCATAATTTGGAACATCACTACATTTTTTCTTTTCTCCATATACTTGTATTCACACCCACATCTGCGTATGCCACATATATAAATAAACATTTTCTAGAAACAGACATAAGAAACCAATTACAAGGATAGGATCAACCTACTTACTATTTCTGTTTCAAGTAATATTTCTTGATTTAATAGAAGTAAGATACATTAAAGGAAAACATAAGGAATTAAAGTAATGTAAATAAATGATCATTTACAGTGATTATTTTGTAAGGGGTTTCACTAAAATTGAATGAAAATGGTGGAAAATACCAAGAGATCAAGATCATTATATTATAAAAATTAACAATGTATTATATCAGTTTATTTCTTACTTTGAGAAGTTAGCATATTTCTTTTTTCCTACCTTCCAAATTAATACAATTTATTAAACTAAAAAGTATTTAAATTTATTGAATTTAAACATATATTAACTTGATTTTGTTAATCTGTGAAATGTTTGCAATTTTGTACTTTTCACTTCTTAACAGTTGTACTTTTATATTTAATTTTATTTTGTGATTATTACTAATTTTTTTTTAAATCATAAAAAATTATCTTAGGAAGTGGTTCTTGAGAGACTCCACTCTGGGATACAGGTACTCCCAAAGAAGTAGTACATGTTCTTTTGGAATAAGTTTCTTTAATAGGCTGAGTCACTGAATCTTAGAGTAAAATCAAGTTGGCCTATGCAACTTGATTATAAAATAGTTTATATTTAAATGTAATCTTTGAAGTTTAAGAATATTATTACTATTGTTGCTGTTGTTGTTTCTGGCTGTGTTAGAACTGGAGCTCCTGCTGTTATTAGGTACTCTAGCCCTGAGCCATACCTATAGTCTCCCTCCTCCACTTCTTTTATTTATTTATTTATTTTTTGCACTGATTATTTTTGTGAGATAGAATTTTTCTCCCTGTATGTCTGGTCCTACATCTAGACTTCTGTCTTCCTGTCTTGTGTTTCATACTGTAGCAGAGATGACAGGAGCAGGCTATATGTATTCATCTTCTGTTGAGATAGTATCATGGACTTTGTGCCTAGATTTCAGGAGTGATCTCCTGGTGACTGGCTAAGAATATTATCTTTTAACTGTGTATTTAAAAAAAAGATCTGTAGGTTATTTGTGCTACTCTCAAAAAGTGTCAGAGCCAAATCTACTTGGCTCCTCAAAAGCAGAAATCCAGTGATTAGCTCCTAGTGACATCTTCTGATTGTATTCCTATTTTTTGAAGGGTATTATAGGAAGAAAACTGTTTCCTTGAGGCTACATACAGGTTGAAGAAACATTTCCCTCCCCTTTTCACACCTGTTTGAATGTATTAAAACTTTCTAGTCTCCATTTCTTTGCACTTGGGAAATGGTATTAAAGCATTCTTGTATACATATCCAGTGGTATAATTATGGCTTCTCTCTGTAAAGATTCATTTATTTAGAGAGCGAATTGTGTTCTGTTTTCAGTAAAGTAATTTCTTGGTAAGTTCTTTACAGTATGAATCTTTTTCAATTATTTTTTCAATTATTTGTTTCAATTGGTTTTTATTTTGATTCATTTTTGCCTGCATAAGTTTGATTATCAGATTGCTTTCTCTCTCTTTTTGTTTTTGGTGATACCTATATAAAAATATGTACATTTTTTTCTTTTAATTGCTTGCTTTAATTGTGGCTTTGGTTTATAAAGTTGTTTGTTTCTTCCAGTCTCTCCAGCTTTTCCCTTCTTAGTCTCTCAATTTGTTTTCTCATCTTCTGTAGTTGTCTTACCTTGTTTTAGATATTCAATGATTTTTGAGCTCTTTTAACCTTAAAGTAGCTCATAATTGTTGCAATTTCTGTCAGACTGTGGAATGTTATTTCTGGGAGTTGTTGTATTTTCTTGGGCAGTATGTTTTTTGCGGTTAATTTAAAAATTTTACTAATTTCTGAACAGATTTATTTCATTAAGAATAGGTTTTGCCTGAAAATAGCATTCTTTGGAACCAGAGTCGGATATATCTATGAAGTAACGGTGAGGGGACAAATGACCTCAATTAATTATTTCTATTTGTGTTGTTATTGTAAATGCCTCTTAAAAGAAGATATTTCTATTAAGCTGTGGCCAAGTCTCAATTCACTCTCCAATGCTGTGAAGGTCACTGTAACCTTGAGATCCATGCATCATTTGATCCTATGTAGTAAGGGTTATGATAACAGCTGCTTCTCTCATTCCCCTCACTTGGCAGTCATTCTGAGCGAAGAGCTAGGTTATTCTCAGTTATAATATTTTAGTTTTTCTCTATCCTTTGGTAGTACACACATGTTTTGTGGAGAGTCCACAAAGTCCATCAAAGTTTCTTTGAATAGGCCATCGGTACCAATTTTAGGAAACTATCCTGATTGAGATATGAAGGGGTGTGGTTTGGCTTTCAGCATTATTCCTCATTTGGATTTCAGTTATGACATAATGTGACAGATTAAAAAAATTTTGCATGTGGTTGTGCCTTTGTTTCATTGGGAATGAAGAATCCATTATTTTTGCCCTTTTAGCTTCCACTATCTCCCCACCTCCCCATTTCTGGAATAGATGCTAGGCTCTGCCTTACTCTGTCTTTATTTTTAGTTTATTTGCTGTCTCTGAGCTTTTATGAAGCAAGCAGTAAAGGCCCTGACTGTAGGTCCTAATTGTCTTTGGAACCAGATATCTAAATTAAATACTTAATGTTTAATGTGACACTTGAAAACATTAACCTCGTGTGTGTGTGTGTGTGTGTGTGTGTGTGTGTGTGTTGTGTTGTGAATTGTCTAAGCATGCATTATTCCATGGAGACTACAACAGTAATGCAAAACTGAATAAAGAAATCAATCATTACATAAATAAAGTCATGGAATTGACACATATGTATGTATGTGTAAACTTCAGTTGCATTGTGTAAAAGCTTTCTTCATTGGCATTGAGAACATAAAGCATTTAAATTTTTTTTATTTGATTGTCAAGATGTTGTACGGAGGGGTTATAGTTACATGAGTAAGGCAATGAGTACATTACTTGTCGATCATTGTTTCTCCTTTCCTTCCTTGTCCCACTATCCCTTCCCTCCCCCAGCTCCCACACTCCTATCCCCCTCCCTCCCTATCTACCCAAAGTTGTAAAGTTTATTTCCAATATACTGTCTGGTAGATATCTTTGTTGAACATAAGCATTATTATACCATCATGAACAACTTAATATTTGACAATAAGAACTGCTGCTTGCTGGGCACTGGTGACTCATGCCTGCAATCGAGCTATATAAAAGTCAGAGATAGGAGGATCGAGGTCTGAAGCCAGCTAAGAAAGTCCCAGTAGATTCTATCTCCAATTAATCTCCAAACCTTGAAGTACAGACATAGCTCCAATGGTGAGTGCAAAAGCCCAAGGAGAGATCAGGGCCCTGTGTTTGAGTTCTAGTACTGGCATAAAAAAATAAAGAACTACTACATTATGTGGATATCTTGTATAATTTCTTCTAAAAGTACATACTATAAACTTTACTTGGATAAAGATACTTTTCAAGAAGAATGGTATGTCTTAAAGAAAAAACTTGATCACTTTTTAAATATAAACAAATGAGCCATTACAGCATATAAAAGATCTAGATTACTTTTGGAAAGAACTTATCTATTTGATTACATAATTAATAGACTATTTTTGGAGCAGTTTCATGTTCACAGTAAAATTGAGTAGAAAATCCAGAAGATTTCATCTTTGCAAACTTCCTCTTCATCAACATTCCCCACCATGGTTATATGTTTGTTACGAACCATTTATCCATCATCATCAACCAAAGTCATTAGTCAGGTTGTTTTTCTGTGTGGCACAGTCTATTGCTTTCTCAGTTATGTAAAACAGTATAATATATAATACCATACAAAATAGCTTCGGTGCCCTAAAAGTTCTTTGAGTTCTTTCTATTCATTTCTTTTTCTCTCCTCCAGAATTCCTGGGAACTGCAGATCTTGTTAGTATCTCTATAATTTTGGGCTTTTCAGATATTTATATTGTTGAAATCATACAAATTGCCATCTTTTCAGATTTACTTCTTTCATTTACCAATATTGGTTCTTCTAAATGGGCTTTTTGGCTTGACAGCTCATTCATTTTTAGTGTTAAATATTATTCCATTTTATAGATGTACCATAGTGTGTTTATTCATGAACTTTTTGTGTATCACATTTTGGATGTCTCCATGTTTTGACAATTCTCAGTAACTCTACTATAAATATTTGTGGGAAGTTTTTATGTGGCTTCTATTCATTTGGATAAATACCAAGAACACAACTGCTGCTGATTTGTATGCGAAGAGTTAAATTTTATAAAAGAAAATCAAAATCTATCTTCTAGTGTGGCTGTATCATTTTGTATTTTCACTAGAAGTGAATTGAGTTCTTGTTTCTCTAGGTTAAGTTTTTAGTGTTTTCAATGTTTTGGATTTTTGTTCTTCTAATATGTCTTACTATTCCTATTTGTAATTCTAACATATAAGATGTTGCACACTTTCTCATGTGTTTGTCATACATATATCTATTACCTTTGTTGAGAGATTTTTCTGATTAATTTTAATTGGGTTGTTGAATTTTAAAAGTTCTTAAATTTTGATAATACCTTTTATCAGAATATCTTCTATCCATCTCTGGCTTATCTTCTTATTCTTTTGATAGCCTCTTTTTCGGAACAGAAGTTTATATTTTAATTAAATCAAACTTAGCCATTTCTGTAATTAAGTGTGAGATAGTATGTCATGGTAGTTAAAAACAAAACCCATTACTGGTAACCATTTTAATTAACTCAGTATGCTATATACATTACAATACAAAAAATTAATATTTTTACTTTAAAAAAGTGTTTTTAAATAGTAGCTTATTTAGTAAGTTCATATTGACTAATTCTTCTTAGATAATTTAAATTTATAAACATAAACTGCTAATTTAAATATGAATATAAACTTGTGTTTTACTCTTAGCTAATGTAACCTAATATGAGAAGTCAAGAAATTTTCATTTATTTTTTGAAACTTGTTGCATATTAAGTGTCAACAAATATCTACCTGAAGCATTTCACAGTGTAAATAATTATATAAACACTCAGTTGTGAAACAAAGTAGAAAACTAATTGAACTAGAATATTAGTAAATAATGCCACATTGATTACCTTAAACATGAATTCTGGAGTAATGACTTACCTGTAATATAAGGTAGTTAAATCCATAAGGTTAGTATAATTAGCATCTGTAACCTAAACCACCACATACCTGGATTTTATTTATGTTATCTTTAACCTTGTATGTCAGAAACATGTTTATATGAAAGTTTGTAAGAAATTATAATAATTATCAGTCATGATCAACTGATGATTTATTTTTATATCACTGTTTTACAAACCTAATTTACTTAGTGTGATTTGTTTTGACTTAAGCATACAGTGGTGTAACAATCAAAGAACGTTGTGATTACTTCATGTCCTCTTAACATCTCTGATCTTAGGTAGTTGCTCACCTGCTTCCTTATTATAAATTGGTGTGCATTTTTTTTTTAGAATTTCATTGTATGTCATGCAAAAGGTATGCTTTTGGAAAACTGAAGCTAAATTGAATTTTTTCTAAAAATAAACCATATATTTTATTACATTAAAATTTTTGAGTGCTCAGAAATATTGGTTGATATTATTCTTAATATTTTCAGTTGTCAGCTTTTTCTGCTCTGTCCTCAATAGTAATTTAAATCTGTACTGCATGCTACTAAATTTAAAAAGACAGCATGTAACACATCATTTTGTAGAGCAAGGAATACTTTTGTTGCTATACAATTTTTTTTTAAAGTAGATCTACAACTAGTAGGGATACAGGTGGACCCATTGCAACAATGAGATGTTCAAGTCATTATGTCGAAAAACGAATTTTACAATTTTGGTCTGGGAGACGGGGTAGGGGGAATGTGGGTGGGGGGGCCGGATATGGGAAGAGATAGGAAGGGGAAACAAAGGAGGAAGCAACAATGCTTGATAAGAAATGTACTCATTATCTTGCCCATGTAATTGTAACTCCTCCGTATGGTATTTTGATAATTAAAAAAAATGGAAAAAGAAGGTGGCTTAGTGGTAGAGCACTTGCCTTGCATGCGCAAGGCCCTGGGTTCGATTCCCAACACCACATAAGCAAAAAGAAAAAAAGCCGGAAGTGGTGCTGTGGCTCAAGTGGTAGAGCGCTAGTCTTGAGCTGAAGAGCTGAGGGACAGTGCCCAGGCCCAGAGTTCAGGCCCCACGACCGGACCCCTCCCTCCTCCCCCCCAAAAAAGAAAGAAATTAAAAATAGCAAGTCCTACTGTATCTGAAGACTCACTCCTTTCTTTGTCCTTATAATTGTCACATGGTAGACAGTTTAACTTCACTTTGTAGAAAGCCATTTGCCTTTGTCTTGTGTCCTTTTGCTCAGACTTCTGGGGATGGGAGAGTGAAAGCGTATCAAAGAGCTCTTAACTTCATAACATTTTGGTTTTTGTGACTCCTTTTACTAATGCATGGGTTACTCTAAAATCATGCTGCATAGGTGACCTTATGGATAGAATAGCCCACCAATGAGATGTACAAGACGAAAAACTAACTTTACGGGACTGGGAAGGTGGCTCAGTGGTAGAGCGCTTGGCTTGCATGCATGAGGCCCTGGGTTCGATTCAAGCCGGAAGTGACGCTGTGGCTCAAGTGGTAGAGCGGTAGCCTTGAGCTGACGAGCTGAGGGACAGCGCTCAGGCCTAGAGTTCAGGCCCCACGACCGGACCACCCCCCCCCCAAAAAAAAAAGAGAAGCTAACTTTACAACTTTGGCAGGGGGCAAGGGGGAGCGTGGATGAGAGGGCAGGGATGCTAAGGGGAATCAAAGGAGGAGGCAAGAATGCTTGATAAGAAGTGTACTCAATTGTAGCCCCTCTGTGCAATATTTTCACAATAAAAAACTTATTAATAATTAAAAAAATAGCCCACCAAGATGAAACCTGAGAATCTTTTTTGTTGTTTTAATTATATATTTTTTTATTGTAAAGATGCTGTAGAGAGGGGTTACAGTTAAATGAGTAAGGTAATGAGTCTATTTCCTTTCGAGCATTGACCTTCTCCTTTGTTCCTCAACCATCCCTTCCCTCCCTACCTCCCTACCTCCTCCCTCCAAGTTGTAAAGTTCATTTTTAATATCGTGTCTTGTACATCTCCTTGTTACAGTGGGTCAGCCTGTATCTCTGTTCCAGCATTTTGTTATTTCCTTTCCCCTTCCCAAATTAGAAAAATGCATACACAAGATGCAGAGTCCGGAATAAAATACAGTGAAAACAGGGGTTATACCATGGGGGAAGAACATACAAAAGAAATCACATATAATGTACATTATAAGTACATTAAAAAGAACAGCAACAAAAATAAAACTTGTCTCTTTCTTGGGGTTCATTTTGCTTAGCACCATCTTATATATATGGTCATATGTGCATAGCTTTGACCTTTTTTACTTGTCTGATAAGATTACCCTAGACATATACTTAGTTATTGCAAATAAAAGAAACCATGAAACCTGAGAATCTTTCTAAGAATTTTTTTTATAAAGTTTACTATACATTGACTCTTTATAGTTAGGAAAGCATAAAAAATCCCTTTTATTCATGAATGAAGTTTTGTGATTTTGCCTAGAAAATTTCTGTTTTGTAATTTGTGCTACTTTATTATTCGTCATTTTATAACTAGTTCTAAATGAAAGCAAACATTATGAAAGTTGTATTTGTTCTACTAAACATTTAAATTTCCACTTTATTTGTAGATCTTCTACTCGCATACAAAGATTATCCAAATTCTAATATATTTATGGTTATACTGTGGGTCAGTGTGGATCTGTTAATAAACAATAAGGTCTGTACTTAAACATTATCTTGTTGAAGCTTTCAGAGAAAAGAGAATGTTTCATCATCAGCTTGAGATTGTATGTGATGGGATTGAAGAACAATCTCATGAGAACAAGCATTTATATTTTACATGTTTATTATGCTTTTCAAAACTTGTCAATCAACACTTATTTTCTTCCATTTTATTAGCATGTATTAGTTATACACAGGGGTGTGATGCTTCCATATATGCTTACATGATCAAACCCATCTCCTCTGTCAGTCTTCTTCCTCCTCATTTCCCCTTTTCTTAGAACAATTTCAACAGATTTCATTTTTCTATTTTATACATGTGTATGAAATTATTTGACCTTATTCACCTCTCCTATCTCCTCTCATTTTACATTATCCTGTCCTGCATATACTTATCCCTAAATAGCACTTGTTTTTGTATTTCTTTCCTTGGTTTTTAAGTACTACTTGTCACATGTGAGAAAAAAATAGGCATTATATGACTTACAATGACTTATATGACTTATAAGGTCTGCCTTACTTTTCTTAAGATTATCTGTAATTCAATCCATTTTTCTGCAAATAATGTAACTTCATTCTGCTTTATAGCTGAGTACATACATGTATATGTTATACATATAGAGATATCTTTTTTTATTCATTCATGAGGTGATGGTTATCTAGACTGAGTCCATGCTTAGGCTGTTGTGAATCTTGCTAATATAAATATGAATGTGCAGGTAGGTTGACTTACATTTAAACAACAACAACACTTTGGCTGTGTGCTGGTGGCTCATACCTGTAATCCTAGCTACTGAAGGGAGTGAGATCTGAGGATTATGGTTTAAATCCAGCCCAGGCAGGAAAATCTGAGACTCTTATCTCCAATTAACCATCCCCTCCCCCCTCCGAAAAAAAAAAAAGGAACTATGATTTAAGTGGAAGAGTGCTATCCTTGAGCCTCCTGAGTAGCTAGGATTATAGATGTGAGCCATGGACGCCCGCTGAGTATGTACTTTTAAATTGCTCTTTTCTTCATATCGCCAGTATAATTGATTACAACTTTTGATTGACATATATGTAGTTTTGCATTATTACACTGTGCAGATATTCATAGTTGGATATTGTAATGGGCTCTAATGAAAATTTGCTTGTAAGGTTTTGTGTTTCATGAAGTCTTTTATTTCATTTACTTACCATTTCACTCATAATACTTTAGGTATATTTTATAAACTATAATTATCCATAAAATTATCTATTCTACAAGAATATTTTGACAAGGTCTCTCTGTATGGCTGTCCTAACTTCAAATTTATGAAATTCCTACCTCAGCTTCCCAAGTACTGGAATTGCAGGTATACACCACCATTCTGGCTTTATTTCAGTTTTTTTTTCCTGAAGACATTATTCCATGAATATTGTACTTTATATTTGGGATTTTTTCTTTGTTGCTGACTTGGGAACGCTGTTTGTCTATTCTTGAATTTTATGTTGGTTTCTTTCTATTATCTTTCTTACATTTTTAACCTGTAATAGTTTCCTGAGTGAAAAATGTTTTATTCAGATAAATTTGGTTGGTAATTTGTGTAGTTAATTTCTAAACTGGAAAGCTTTCCTTTAGAGGAAATACTTCTTTGATTTCTATCTTGCAGTTGTACAGTACACAATTGTTTTGTTTTCTTGATCACCTGTATAAGTAAAACAAGTAGAAGAAGAATGTCTGGTTATAAGGGAGTATTATATTTAAAAAAAACTGTAAAGATAGAGAAATTGAAAAAAAAAGATTTAGGGCAGATGGACTGGCAGAAGCCAGGTGACAACAGATTGTCTGCTATCCTTAGGGAATCAAAGGTTTTAGGTCCATATGAGGAGAATATAAGTTGTAGTTCAGAAAAAGTAAAATGAAGCTCCCTAAGAGAGGCTGATGGCTGGGAACTTTGACTGTTTTGTAAGCATTATTTTATGCAGCTTCTATCAGTTGTACAGTGTTCCTTGACTTACCCAGGCAAAATGAATGGACATTTAGTTATCTTTCATTAGAGCTTTGTACATGCCTATGTGTGCTGATGTATGCATACATATCTCTTTAGTTGTTTACCTGTCTTCCCTCAAATTAAGAGATGTGAAAGCCCACTGTATCAGAGTGAAGCAGTTCCTTGCATAGGTTAGTTTTGCAGAAATAAACTTCTGATGAATGAATGTATTGGGAATGAGAGAGAGATAATTTTGAAAATTACATTCCAATTATTCTCATAAGTTTAATTGTTCCTAGTCTTGAAAATGCTGTTTTATTTTTGTTTATTTTCTGCATATTTTGCTTTAAAAATTTCCCGTTTTTATTCTTTACGAAGTATTTGGAAATAATTTTAACTCTACATGTATTCAGTTTTTGAGGTTTAATGATGTTTTTGTTTTTTCATTTGATAACCAATAGTAATGATGATATGAAATATGGTCTTAATTTCATTCATTAAAAATAGAGAATATTCAATGAAAAATAATTGGCATAAATCTTATTATTGCTAGAAATTTCCTTATTCTGAGCAGACTTTTTTTTTTTTTTTGGTTTGGTTGTGGGCTTGAACTATGGGCTTGGGCGCTGTCCCTGAGCTCTTTAGCTCAAGGCAAGCGCTCTACCATTTGAGCCACAGCACCACTTCCAGTTTTCTAGTGGTTTTTTGGAGAAAGAGTCTTACAGACTTTACTGCCTGGGCTGGTTTTGAACTGCGACCCTCAGATCTCAGCCTTCTGAGCAGTTAGGATTACAGGCGTGAGCCACCGGCGACTGGCTTGAGCAGATTTTTTAAATTCAGTCTTTACCAACAATTCTTTGCTAATTATGTGAAGTTTGAAAATAGTGTGAGAACTTGCTGTTTTATGATTATAGAACATGATTAACTTCTTTGCAGAACTGCAATGTTACAAATAGAATATTTCTTTAAAAAGACTTTAATTTTTTAAAAGTAAAGAATTAATTGAAGACTTTGCTTATATATTTGATATTTGATTACTCAAAAGCCTGGACATATATTTATATTTAAAAATCTGAACCATAGAACATGTCATATATTTTAAAAATAACATCCACTAATCAGTCTTTACATAGTAAGATGCTTTTTTGATTGGTAAGTGCTCTACTAAGAATGGGTAATTGTGACTTTGGGAAATTCTCATGATGCTAATTACAATGTATTAATATTAAGCACGTTGTATATCACTGGCCCTGTTCCAAATAACTAATAAGCTTCAGTCTCATTTAACAGTACTCCTCAAGGCATGAGTCTTATTATTTTTAGATGTGGACATTGAAACAGGGAGTGGTTACATTTCTTGCATGGATATTATAGAGTCAGCAGAGCTAGGAATACTGGTTTCTATCATTAAGTATAGTTCATTCAAGTATTATGGAAAACTTTCTAAGGAGCATTAATTTAATCTTCAAAGTGACACTGAATACAAGTGGTGAGCCTCATGCTGGTGGCTCATGCTATTAATCTTAGCCACTAGGAGGCCAAGAGAGAATTGCAGTTTTAAGACCAGCCCTGCAGAAGAGTTATCAAGACCTGTCTTAACACCTAACTAGATGCAGTGGCTCACATCTGCCATCATAGACTACTTAGGAGGCTGAGGTTGGATGGACCATGGTGCCTGGCTAGGCATGGTAGAAATGTCCATGAGACTCCAGGTGTGTGGAAGGGAGATGTATGTAGTGACAAGGGTCTATGATCTCAGCAATCACAGGAATCCCATAGCAGGCAGATACCAGCTCAACTGCAAGCCTGGGCAGGAAGCAAGACCACATCCTAAAAATAGCTAGTGAAAAATAGGGCTGGAGACATGTCTCCGCAGTATCATTCCACTGTAGCAAGCTGAGACTTAGTTCCAAGCCCCAGTAATGCCAGAAATAAAATATAAAGCCCCTCCCTCCCAAGAGTGAGTAGTGTATTTCACCTGTCCTATCATCAGTTTTATATATATACATATATATATGTATATATACACGTGTATATATACACACACGTGTATATATACATATATACATGTATATATATAAAAATTGTAAATTTTATATATATACGTGGTGTATATACAGATATACACACGTATATATATAAAATTTACAATTCCTTATAAAGGATAATTCCTCGTTTATTTTTATATATTTATTTGTTTTTTTAAACTGCATAATAAGCAGTGAGTATTATAGATTCATGAATAAAGGAAGACGATACCACTGAAGAATTTAATTTTTTTGGCATTCTTGTTTAGAGAATAGTAATGTTTTCTTTGAAAAACTTTCGGTATTTATTAAGAAAACATTAGTATCCTAACATTAAAGTGTGTGACTGATAGGTATAGTTTTATGTTAAATTTACTTTTTATACTGTTTTATACTATTCTTTCACAAACAACATAAAACCTTTCCAGCTGTTTTTTTCCCCTTAGTAGTAACTTAAAGAAGTCACATGGTTTCTCCTGAACACCCGACAGTTTGATATTCTGTCAGATGTTTAGCAGGGCTTCAGCTACTTAGTGCAGTGGATGTCTTCAAGAGGCCTTGTATGAGGCAGAATGCTGCAGAGAGACACCTGTAGAGATCAGCACACCTGCCCTCTAGCAAAAGACAGTAATTAGTTGCTCATATTCCCTTGCAAAGTTCCCCAGTGTTGTTGCACATGAAACACATAGATCACAGCAATGCTGTCATGAGCTCTGCACTGTTGGAGTTGTTTATGCCCATTCAATTTTTAATGTTCCTATAAGACATTTTGATGGGAACCCTAAGCCCAAAGGGATTTGCATGCTTGATCAAACTTGTGATGATTTAAATATAGAAATAAAGAGAAACCTTTGTATTACTTTGACTGTTAACTTTTAGGACAGCATTAGTAGAAAACATTAACATGATACTTGAGGCGAAGATGTGTTTGATCAACCTTCACAACATTTCTTTTTCTTGACAGCAGGTATAGTTCTAGTAAATCTAAACAAAAACTATAATGCTTATAGAGCCAAGTGCTGGTGCATATCTGAATGGCATGGTTTGCGTATTATAAAAGATGATTTTCTTAATCTAACAATTTTTATTGAAATTAAATTACTTTGTAGTACCTGTAACATTGTATATTATTAAAAATAGGAGATGAGTGAACTTCAGTAAAATACAGTAGCATATATGAATTGGCTATAATGGAAAAAGAAATTTATTACTCAAAAGAACATGAAGGTTTTTTTTTGCATTTTTTTGTTTTAGTATTGTTTCAGTTTTAACACTATATGTGATTTACTTACCACAGGGGGTAAAAGCTAATTTTTTACCACTTAAGACTCAATTATTTGATTACACTTGTATAAGTTATTAAGATACCTTTACAAAAGATTCATAATAGTTTTGTAAATTATGTTCTGTTTAAAAAATGCTATCCTTCCTTGTGTAATAAATTTAGTTTGCATTTATTCCATTCATCATTCAAGTGTAGTCTTGTGTATATACATGCTTTTTAAATTGGTTCTCAGAGACAAATTAGCATTATTGAATAGTCACATTATAGTAGAACTGAAAAAAATGTTGAATTTTGACTACATTCTCCATTTCCCTTCTCTTCAGTCACACTCTTCCCCTTGACTCTACTGGAATTCCTTTTAAGTACCCATTTCCTGGTGTATTATTATTTTTTTTTGAAAAAAACTGTGATTTTTGCCTTTCTGAGGAACTACGTACTGTTTTAATTCTTCCCTAAATCTACCATACTTCAGCTAATATACTTGCATTACTACTTAATATATTTAATTATATATTTATCAATGTATTCTAGCTTCCACATATGATTGAAAACCAGTAACTTAGTACTGCAAAAAGCAAGTAGAAGTTTGTTTCAAACATAAACCTCCTCCATATGCCATGAGTCAGTGTCTTCCTTATCTTTCTGTCCTTGTTGCCTAGCTTAGCATAGTCAGTCAGTCAAAGTTGGGTGTATTAGTGACGATTAAAATACTGTTTAATGTATACAATAGCTCTTGAAAATACTGTAGTAAAGAGTTGCTTATCTGTAATGCTTTCAGTAAGAGAATTGACTATTTCTTTTGCCTGTTGTTTTTTCTTTTTCTTTTTTCAGTATAACCCTAGATAGGTGTTTCTGATAAAGTAAGTTTCTGTGATTTGTTTTTTAACTTTACCTTTTTACTATTGGTACAATAAAAATATATTCACATTATCTATGTAATATGACACATCTATAATGTGTCCAATTACATAAATAATATATAGATAAATATATAATCTCTCTTTGTCTCTATATCTCTTTATCTCTCTCTATATCTGTCTGTCTGTCTGTCTGCCTGCCTGCCTTCCATCTGTCTATTCTATCTCTCTCTCTCTCCCTGTACTCTATCTATCTATCTATCTATCTATCTATTGCCCTGGGATTTAAACTCAAGGCCTACAAACTGTCTCTGAATTTCTTTTGCTCAAGTCTAGCATTCTACCACTAAGCCACCTTCCCAGCCCCTATGTTTTTTGTTAAATTAAATTTCTCTTACTTTTAAGTCACAATCTGGATTTGTTTTGCTCCTTAGCTTTATTTTCTACTCTTTGCTAGCCTTTTTTTGTCCAGTTGTACAGAAGAGACTTTTTGTTCCCTGTTTGATATAAATTGTATTTCCTGTCTTGACCTCTATGGTTCAATCTCATGAATTCCTGTCTTTATATCTGTTACTTTAAAACCGAATTATGTGTCTTATTTTGTAAAATGCCTACGTTTCCAGTTGGCTCATAGTTTCATTACTGCTAATTTTTCTAACTTTTTCTCTTCTTCCCTTTCTTTTCTTCTTTTCTTTTTAGGCTTTTTCTCTTTCTTTTTTTCTCTCCTCTTCCTTCTTTTTCCTCCCCTTCCTTCCCTTTCTCTTTTTGTGTCTTTCTCTTTCTATTTTTTTTCTTTCTCTTTCTCTTCTTTTCTGCTGGTAATTTACTCCTTTACTTTGAGGCATGTGGCCTAATGCTAACTACATTTGTATTTACACTATACTACAAAGTATGCTAGGTAATGTCTATTGATGAAAGAAAAGCTGCTTCCTGAACTAAGTGAGAAATAAAGGAAGACAGACAAAAAGGTAGAAAGAAAGGAAAGAAAAGGAACGGGGAGGGGAGAAGAGGAGTAAGAACTTGAGTAAATGTTTTGGGAAACATTGAAAAAACAATGATTTTGAAACAAAAAAATGAAATTAGAGTTCAGTTCCACTTAATTACTTTGCAGTCTTAGATGAAGTACATAATCTTGGATGTAAACTGTTAATAATGACTATCTGGTAAGCTTGTTGTAATGGTTAAAATATATAATGTATATAAAGTGCTTTTAGTATGTTCTATGCTCTATACTAGATATTTAATGAATGATAGCCTACTAAGGAGGAAAATGAAGTTTAGAGAGCTGACCCCAGAATTCTACAGCTTGCAAATTGTGGAGTGTGGCAATATAAGAGGGCAGTGCTTTCCAACAAAGCGCATCTTAATTACCTGAAAGGAACCAGTGCAACAGTGATACTCACAAGACACTGTGCTGGAAAAGAACTTTACAACTGGAGTGGGGGTGGGGGATGGAAAGTGGGAGAAAACAAGGGAGGGGTAACAATGTTCAACAAGAAATATACTTACTACATTACTTATGTAACTGTAACCCCTCTGACATCACCCTTACAATAAAAAGAAACTAAAAGGCAAAACTAGAACCAAAAAACCCAACAAACGTTGGGCCTCCTTAGAGTTTCTGAGTCTTTAAAACTGAGTAGTGGGATTTGAGTCTGAAAATTTGCGTTTCTTTAAGGTTTCTCAGTTTCAGTTGGCTGCTGCTGGTCCTTAGTCTAGTAGAACCAAGAGTTTGTTTCTTAATCTTACTACACAGACGACATCAGCTGAGGAACTCTTAAAATTTACTGGTGAGACCAGAACTTCTGGCTATGGGACTGGGCCCACAGGTGAAGCTTTTTTTTTCTTTTGTTTTTAGTTACAGACTATTCAACTGAGGCTGATGGATTTCCACTACCGTTTCAGCAGCCCTCTGCTTAAAGCTGGGCTGATGTAAGCTTTCCATTTCACTTAGCTACCTAGTCAATTTGCTGTCCCCCATCTCTCCTGAATGTTCAATGAAACCCTGCCTCAGTAGTGTTTTTTTTTCCTTTTCTGGATGGTAGGGCAGAGTGACACAAGGTCTCTCTCTCTCTCTCTCTCTCTCTCTGTATATATTTGTGTGTGTATGTATGTATATATATGTATGTATGTATATATATATGTATATAAGCTATATATATACATATATATATAGCTTAGGGTGACCTTGAAATCTGTATCCTTCTGTGGTTAACCACTTCAGTGCAACACCAGGCCCTCCTTTACACTGACATGTTTTAAAAAAATTTCTCCAGCCTAATTTTTTTAAAATTTTTTATTGTGAAAATACTGTACAGAGGGGTTACAATTACATGGGCAAGATAATGAGTACATTTCTTACCAAGGATTGTAGCCTCCTCCTTTTTTTACCCTTCCCATCCCATCTTTCCCCACCCCTCCATTCAACCCCTACCAAAGTTGTAAAGTTCGTTTTCGACATAACGACTTGTACGTCTCATTGTTGCAATGGGTACACCTGTATCTCTATTTAAAAGATTTGTTTTTTTCCCTTCCCCTCCACAAATTATAACAACATCAAATACAGTGAAAGCAGGGATTATACCTGTGGGAAGGACATACAAAGCAACAAAGAAATAATCTTATAAATGTGTTAGAAACAATTGCATGAAAGAAAAAAGACATTTGAATACATATCTTAGGGTTCATTTCCCTAACATCAATTTATCTGACCTTTTCTGCTTGACTCAGACATATACTAGTTATTGCAAAGGGAAACCATGGGACCTATGTTTCTTTGGGCCTGGCTTACTTCACTAAATGTATTTTTTTCCATGTCTTTCCATTTCCTAACAAATGGGGCAATGCCATTCTTTCTGATGGAGGCATAGCATTCCATTGTGTATATATACCACATTTTCTTGATACACCCATTCACTGAGGGACATCTGGGTTGGTTCCATATCTTAGCTATGGTAAATAAGGTCCAGCCTAATTAAAAAAAAATGATTTTATCTGATTAGTTTCTGCATCCATTTACCTTCATATCTGTGTCTTGAATGACTTTCTCAAGCTATTAATTTAGCAGTTGTGGACTTGAAGTATTAAATAAAACAAGGAATATATGTAATTTTTTAGAATGCAGCCAATCACTAGCAACTTAATATGATTTTAGAGATTTGAGTTTGTTCTTTTATCCTGAGAGGCTCCTGGAAACCTTATGTTTTATTTTAGGGCAGCCAGTTATTCCTTAAAACAGATAATGGTAGTTGTGCAACCCAAGAGAATTACAAGTGAAAATGTAGATGAGTTGATTAAAGGAGTCGTTTCTTCTAATACATGATTTAGTCAGTAAATATATACAAGCCAACACATGAAATCATTTATTGGATGGGAGTGAGCAAAATACCACATAATTTCATTAACCTTTAAGCAATGAAATTATAAATCCTTATGCAAATGATTAAGGTTATCATTGCCTATCACCTCCTTTTGATACCTACAGACTGTTAATTCCTCCCTGCCCTGCTGAGTCTTATTAAAACTTCTGACTGATGTACTTTTATTAAAAGGTTTAGAATTTACCAATTTAAAATGCTAGCTTTGCACTATCACCTCTAATTTAACTAAACCCATTAAACACAGTATTTTGCAAAGGAAAAGAGTCAATAGCATTTTCTTTAAAAAAGTAATAAATTGTAATACATTTAAAACTCTGCTTAGAGGTGAGCAACTGCATATATTGCTAGGTCTTTTGATAGTTGATTTGTTCCTTTAGTATGCAAATTGTAGGTTTACAAAGATCTAGTGCTTTTATTTAAGAAATATGCCTAGAGGCTAGACTGGTAGGCTTTAGTGAGATATCTAGTTTGGTCTGAAATAAATAGTTGTAAAAGGATCACATGAATTGGGTCCCAGAAGATGAAGAGTAGAGCTGAGACAGATTGAGGAAAACCAATTGTACCTCATTTCATTTGGCTAAAATAATCACTGAATCAAAAATGAAGACAATGAATGATGACAACACAATGCAAATGAATGAAAAATAGCTCTTTTTTTTTTTGGTGGATTCTGTGTAAAGTTCAGATGTGTGAGATGTTTAAAGGAAAGGACTTACTATGTCCCTAACCATAGAAGCTTTGCTTATTCTGCATGCCAGTTTTGGAGAGTTTACAGCTTTGGCAAGGAAGGCCACATGGCCAGGTCATCCCCACTGGCCAGTAAATCAGTGCCGTCACTTCTGATAGTGACATTACAGATGTCATAGAACACTATTTATTTATTTATTTATTTATTTTTATGCCATCCCTGGGATTTGAACTCAGAGCCTGGGCACTGCCCCTGAGCTTCTTTTGGTCAAGGGTAGCATTCTACCGCTGGAGCCTCAGCACCACTTCTGGCCTTTTCTGTTTATATGGTACTGAGGAATCAAACCCAATAATTCATGCATGCTAGGCAAGCACTGCACCACTAAGCCACATTCCCAGCTTCATAGAATTCTCTTAACATGAAAAAGAAAAGGGCTCTTTCCTTTAACTTGCTACATTATGTTGCAACTACAGATACTCTGGTATAGCCTAGCATGGAACTTTAGATGTTCCTGTCTCAGCCTCCTGAAGGCTGAGATCACATATGTATACTATTATGGGCTGCAACTCTTTCATCATGGCTTGAAGCAGTCCATAATATTGTTCTAAAGACTCCTTTATACATGTATTTATATATTTATGTATGAGTAGATTTCTATGGCTTTTACTGTTCTGTATTTTATTTTTGTTTTTTTCAACTAGTCTTTTTAAAATTTTTTATGCTTTTTGGTATATCCTTTTAGTGATATATGTCTATATATAATCAGTGTTTTTATATTTGTTCAAATATTTATATATGTACTTATCTGGAGAATATTGCTTTTTGGAAGTCTTGTTAAAATGAAATATTGGTTGTACAATCTTATCATTCACATATGAATTGTATCCCTACATTTTAAATATTAAAATTAGTTCTACAGCTGACCTCCACCTTCCACCCTCTACCAAATTTTGTGAATAAGAATCACATACAGATATTCTCAAGGTCCCACAGGGATGAAACAAGGCCTTACTTTCTTCTTCAGTCTCAGGGAACATATATTCTGAGCCCTTAAACTTTTCTTGCACAGTTATGTTTTCTATTTACGAGGAATTCTCCTTTGGCTATTTTGGGCTCAGAAAAGACTTTTTTGCATTACTAGTTTTGGTATTCCTGTCTATCCACAGAGTTTATTTTCAGTTTCAACTTTCTGTGAAAATATTCATACTTAATAAAACCTTTTTGTAATGTAACTTATTCTAGCTTTAATTGAGTGAGTATAAGTTTACCAGCAACCATTTTAATCTAACTCTTCTTTTAAATTTTACTTCTACTAAGGCAAACAAAGGTAATAAGTGGAAGTATATGGTCTGGAGCCAGATTGTTTGGGTTTGAGACCATGTTTATTTGTTTATTCCAAACATGGTCTCAAATTAGTTATTTTATATCTTTTTGGTTTTATTTTCCTATATTGTTAAATGGTTGCATAATAGAATTATTTACCTCCTAGATGTGATGACTAAATTATATGCTTCTGGTACTTAGCACATCTCAGATATTAGCTTTTTGTATTTTTATGCAGTGGCTGTTCTTGTACTAGACTTTTATAGATAGTATTTTGGCATTATAATTTTTAATATGTATTAAAGGAGTTTCTGTAGCTCTGCATTCTAGGTTATAGTAAATCATCTTCTTTTTAAATAATGACAATGACTGTACAGACTATTAATATAAAACAGTAAGTTTTGAGTGAGACTGAGGCTGATTATAATATGGAAAAAAATCACTATTCTCTTTTTCTTAACCCTTGTTTGCAAATACAGCGTCTTTTTTCCTTCTTTCTAATGTGTCCTATAGATATAATGTAAGTCACATGATTAAAAAATTAATAACTACAGTTGAAATAAAAAGATGAGTTTAATTTATTTCAACATGTGATCAAGCTAAACATTTTGACAGTTTTTCCATTTTCTCTCATACCTTTTTGTATTTTACACTATGCTCCTTTAGGAAGGACCTCTGTATTCAGAGTAACTACATTTTTTAAGTGGCATACTTGACAGTTTGAGTGAGTTTTAAAGTTATCCTCTAAGTTCGGTTTTGTGATACTTTACAATTGATAAAGTTAGATATATTGCATAGGTAGGTAGAAAGTTAGATATATTGAATAGGTAGGTAGAAATAGTTTATTGTATTAAAAGGGAGTTATGAGAGAAGTTTGAATGTGAGAGTGATCACTAAATATATATGTGGAATTGTAGTCCTGATATTAGGAGCAGAATGAAACTATACTATCCCTACAAACAAAGTCCAATAGAATTTCTGAAAAGGAGTACATTGTAAAACAGACAGTCTCTCCAGGAGAGTTACAAGGAATTGTTACATTAGAACCCAAAGGAGAGGCATTTGGTTGAAAACTACTGAAAGTCAGAATCTAGTCTAAAAGAGTGAGAAATGAAAATAGACAGTTGATTAGTTTTTGCCAAGTCAGCAGTAGCTATTTTAGTAAGGTGATATTTAAGGAAACTGTGTTGTGTTAATTTAAGCACTGAATGGAACTTGAAGTAAAGACATGGGCTTGTATTATTTTATGAAAATTGTTTGGGTTGAAGGAGAAGGAGCCAGTGGAGAGGAAAAGATTGAAGATAGCAGAAAAGCTCAAAGTCCAGAATTCAGTGTGTATCGTACAAAATTAAGAAGAGTGAGGGAAGGGGTGGGAAAGGGAGGAATGGGTGAGAATATTGAAAGGGGCGACATTAGTCAAGATATATTCATAAACTGCTTTTTAAAGTTACTTCGCCTTTGTATAATTAAAGATAATTTTTTAAAAAAAGCAAGGGTGGGGAGAGGAAAACACATGGATATCCTGGAGTGCCGTAATGGCTAAGGGTCTGCACAGAGATAGAGACATGTGTCCTGGAAGAGGGACAGTCATAAGATATGAGTTCAGGTGTTATGAATTAGGAAAATTTGTGTTTGAAAGAGTAGATTCTTAGCTGCAGAGTTTGTAGTTGCTGGTAATAGCTTGAGTTACAGAGAGCTAATGGTCTGTATATTAAGCATATAAGGATATGTATATTATATATTATATATCACATATACACATTACATGTTAATTAATTTGTCAAAGTGTTAAGGAACTGAAATGAACTTTGTTAATAGCTTGGAAACACACCCTGTGATGCCAACATGAACAAAATGCTTCACCATAGATATTTCCTCAAGAGTTGGCTACCACCTTGATTACTCACTTCTGATATTTAAATCCTGCGTGAATTTGGTTGAACCTGGATTTCCCTTTGCAAAGCACAATGCAGGAGAATATTGGAAATGTACTCTTCAGCTTTTGAGAAAGGGGCTGAATTACTGGCTGAGTGGTTCTGGCTCATGAGTTTCAGTCAAGGTATCAATCATAGAGGCAGTCGTGTAAGGTTTTACTAACCTGGAGGGTTTGCTTAGAAGAAAACTCACTCACAAGGTTGTTCATTTTGGTTGTTTACTAACAAGCCATGTTGACCTTGCCATGCCTGGTCGAGTCACTTACAATATGGCAGCTACCAGCTGACTTCTCCCAAGATGAATTATTTAACACAGAGATAAGGAAGTTTGATATCTTTTATGAAAGATAGAGTCACTTCCAATGCTTTCTCTTGATTATTTAGACTAAATCTGATACAGGAAAGGGCACCACACAAGGCTTGTGTTCTCTGTGGTGAGGATTATTTGAGCTTTCTTAGGCAGGAGGGTCTAATGTCCCTTTTTTCATTTGACAGTAGAAATTGACTAGATTTTTCTTTAGGAGCAAAAGCGCTTGGCAGTAATTTGAATAGAACATGGCTGACTTTTTTTCCCTTTAAGTATATGAAGTGCACAGTATTTTCAGTCAGGTTTTTAAAGAATATCAAAATGCTGCTCAGTTACTTGCTCTCAGGCTTATCTTTTAAGGATAGACTATGCATCATAAGCTTATCACTTACCTTAAGCATGTGTACAGACAAAGTGACTGTGATACTTTGTCCTCCAGAGTACCTTTACTGTTCTCACCTTTGAAATGGTCATGTCTGACTAGCTGTCTCTTCAGTCTCTTGATCTCACCTGTTGCAGACTAACTGATCAGGAATTAGAGTAAAGATCTAATCTAATCTGTGACATATGATTCAGTTTATATAGATCATTCTTTCATGTCTTGGTCTTACCATCTTTACTTCCTTCATGTCATGCACCACAAAATGAAGTGATTTTGCTGATATACTTGCTTCTCTCCTTGCATCCTCTCCTTGTCTTTCAAAATTAAGTTCCTGCAGGGCAGAGCTTTGTTTGACTTTCCTACTAAGTGCCAAGTAGATGCTGGATATTCTAAGAGCTGTTTGTCTAAATAGATCACTTTTTGAGAGGTTATACTACATGCCCATTATTTTAAAGAGGCCATTTCAAAAGGTGATTCCCCTGGCCCCTCCCCAGCCCCCATGTTTGATTTCTTCCTTTTCATGCCTCCTTCTTTTCCCCCCTTTTCCTTTTTGGTGATGTGTCCCAGTTTAAGAAAATCTGTGGCTTTTCTATATTGTCAAAGTTGGTGATAGTCTTCTTCAACCTAGTTTGTGAAACAGGTTATTCTGATTTAGTAATTACTGTTAAAAGTTACTCTTTTAAGATGTATTTGGATATATGGTAGCATCTTAGTTCTTTTCAAGCCTGTGTATTGCTTTCGGGAACATAGGGCTGCATGAGTCAAGTAACTCGCTTATATATAACTGAGTATTGCTTTCCTAGAAAGTAGTGCTTTGTGTTATTTACCACAGAGTAGCATCTCTGTTGCTTCCACAAACCTGGACTGATTATTGGTATACATTTCAAATTACCTCTGAGCTTTTAGACAGTCCTCAACAGAGATTCTTAATAGTTTTTGGATTATGGATCTTGTAAATCTGACAAACTCTTGACCTCCCCAGAGAGATACTCAGTTACACATACCTACAAGTTGACCTAATCACAGTACTTAGACTTTAGATAGGCATTTATTGATGAAGGTTAATGACCTCTAATCTGAATAATAATAATAATTAGCATTTTTATTAATGATTGATTTTTGGGAAAGCCTTGGGAAGACTAAAACTTCCCTTTTTTAAATTAGGGAAGAATCACTGAGATAATTTCTATTAGTGGTCATTCTTTTCTCATCTTAATATATCCAAGAACAGACTAGATCATCTATGTCAGCTCTTGTCTATGTCAGGATTCAGAATTCAAAACTGGATTTATTTTGAAGATTACATTTTAACTATATTCTTTATTTTACAGGTACCTTTACATTAGATCAGATTTGAGTATATGTAAAGAGACATCAGTCTATCTGGATTATCAGGTAAGTAAACAAGAATTCATTATTTTTTTTAAAAAATTACCATAAATTCATCCTCCTACCCGTATGTGACATTTTCTGTCATATGTTGTTCAGGTGGATTAGGAAGATAATATTTCTGAAGAAAAGGATACCGTCTTTGTTGTATTGTACCAGGTCATGTCTTTGCCACTTGAAATCAAATTTCTTTATCTCATTATTATTTCATATACTCACATTTAAAATGTATATACTTATTTTTAAAAAAATGTATATACTTTTGGAGAGTTGTGGACAGCTCATGTATTTTTTCTTGGTTTTCAGCCAAGTTACACACATTTAACTCCTTTAATCTTTCCTTGTAATTGATTTAGGTTGGCTGCTTTTTCCAGATTTTCTCATTTAATCCACCATACTAATGAACAGAAAAAAAATACAGGCCTATTGCCTGGCTTCTATACCTTTTTGCTTTTGCCTAACATTCCTTGTTGAACTAAAGCCAGCCAGACATCATTCTTTTGACCATCTTGGCAATACATGAATAACTTGCCTACAACTATCAATGTCTTACATAGTAATAGCATCAGCAGTATATGTTAGTGAAATGAAAGAAAAATATAAAAGGAAAACAGTGAGGTGCAAAATAATGCTTTCTTTAATTACATGGCACACTTATTCATGCCACCCAAAGTAAATCTTTGTACCTGAACTCCTTGATACAGCTTTTGTCAATGTAAAGCATTGTGCACAGGCATTAATTTGAATCATAAGAGAAACATGGATATTGTGTGAAATTTGGCCACTGTTTTCGCTCAGTTTCTTCCTCACAGTCACTCCCCCACTGCCTTTCTGAACACTGATCGTGACTTGTTATCAGATTCTGTGGCCATGAACAAAACTGGGCAGGAGATCATTTTGTTGGAAATTAGATAGGCTCAGGTGGTAAATGCTCCATGCTTCCATGTGTGACATCTGAGGCAAGTGCTTTTAGTTCTTGCTATTTCTGTAACAGCCATTGGTCTTCCTTTAACAGCTGATCTAATGGAGGAAGGGACCAGTAGACTTTTGGTGCTTTTTATCAACACTGAATTAGTTGTACAACTTTCTCTCCCTTTATTGGAAGGGAGAAGCATAGATGATGCTGAGCTTAGTGTAAAATATACCAGCATGGGCTCATGGGCTCTGGACAGTTCATTCTGTCATTTCATTTGGTATATAGAAAATGCATTAGAGAGAAAAAGGTCATACTCTAGTAGATAATGGCTTATTGTGTTTTTAGTCACTAGATTCAAATGGTATATTTAGTTGAGGGGTAAAACTAGACATACTTGGCTTTCTCATTCGTGTTAGCTTTGCTTCTAGTACAGAATTGAATAGGATAGCAGAGACGGTTTTCCTGTTTGTGTCGGTGGCAACTTTCTAGATGATTTGTGGTTTAATCCTTCCAGAATACTTAAAAAATAATTTTTTACCTTGTTCCTTGTGAAGATATAAAACATTCAGATTCTGGTGTTATAATCTTTTCCCTAGATTCTTTAATTCTGGAGAAACCAAGGTCAGAATAGCATCGGACAAAGTTGTGTCTGTGTATTGTCTTAAAAATTGCAGTATTTATGTTAATTCTTTTTTTGTGCAGATTTTATAGCCTATCTTCTTACTATCAGATTTTAAATAAGATTACGTGATTGTGAATTATGTATTTTTTGGTTTCTGGCCTCTTAAGCAGATAGCTATATGACTTGGACTCCTTGTAAAGTCTGAATTTTAAAAATGTTAATCTCACATGGCTCTTAAACTGTCAACAATATTGTACTCAATGTTAATTTTGTAAGGCAATTGATACATTCTTCAGCATAAATCTTGTTCCTTGGGTCTTTTCAAGACCTGTCAAAGAAAACAAAATGCTAACCTGACTTTAAAGGAGGGAAAAAAAAATTACCCCCGCCTCTTACTATATTATTCTTTGTTCTCTAATGTGCATCAAAGTGACAATCCCACACTGTCTCAATTCAGGGAGTCTAGCACAAAAATAACAAACAGCCTGGCACTGTTATAGGCTTGCAGCCAAAATGTTTTGTATAGCTTGGTTCTGGCACTGGGTTTTCATGAGGCAGAGGGTCTACCCTCACAGGATCACTGAAGGAAAGCATGAAAATCTTCATCTTTGCTACTATAACATTTCTTTCTCTTCTTGTCTTCCCTTTCTTCACTCAGAACACCATTGTGAAAATAAGTTTTATTTTTATGAAGTATTATTCTTTGTACAACTTCCACATTTAGTAAGTGGCATTGCTTCTTTTGAAAACAAAAAGCAAACCAAAACAAAAAACTCAACCTTGTACTGATTTTACCTTATCCAGCTTCATTGAGATTTCCTTTATACTCACATTTTTGGCCAAATTTTGTGAAAGACAACCCCTATGAATATTGATAGCTTTGGCCCTGTTGACATGATACTTTTGATTGGTTGGAATCTTGTCTGTCATAGAGCTTATTATTAGGATGGAAACTTTAGGACTAGTTACTTGCATTATATGGACTTTTATGGCACAATATATCTTGAAAACAAAAGGTCTGTCATTGTTTTCTATTTTTACCTAAAACTCAAGTCAGCTCATATCTTTCACAAATTGAATACTCATTTTTAGAATATCTGATAAGTATAGCTAAACTAAGCAAGTGCATTTCCATGAAAGTAAATGGAGTACATTTAAATTCTTTCCTTGAACTCAAAATAAGAGAAATGCTTTAAAATTTTTCCCAATTGTCATAAAATTATAGTTAGCAACCTACTGTTAGAAGTGTGAAAATGTGGTATCATGAGATTTAAATGAAGCTAATTTGAGCAGGAGGTTAGATATTTTACTATGAGCACGTGTTCTGTGAAAGTTAGAATGTTCCTCAAAATGTAAATTTATTTTCTATTGTATTAACTAAAAACAAATGATTTTCTTTCAAGGGATCTATTTTAAAAATTAATGTTTTATAATCAAGACAAGAACAAATCAGCAGACTTTTTAGGAGGAGATTCACATTATTTTGACAGATTTTTATTGAAAAAATAATCAATGACTTCGCAATAAAAAATTACTTTGAAGAAAGAATGCATGTATTTTGTAACAATATAACAAATATTACTGAAAAGAAAATAAACAGTGGTTCATGTTAAAATTATTAATGTGAACTATTTTTATTTGCCATATATATTGGGAAATACACCTATTATGGATACATGAAGATAAAATTGTACAATGTAACTGTTTTTTGTTTCGACATTTATTTTTAAATTGAGAAACGTTTGAGAATTATTAAATGGGCTTGGAAAACAGATATCTGAGAAATGTTCATGAAATAAACTCACCTGTTATTTTCCCTCATTGAAAACAGGTTCAGCAACATATTGGCTCATTGCTTAACCAAAACAAACAAATACAAAAATTGCTTTTTTATGTACAATGTACATGCAATACATGCTACAATTGCTTCTTTTCCCCAATGCTGTTTCTTAAAACTTGTATTAAAGTGTCTTTTTTTCTGCAGAGGTATTAAAAAGAATTTGGGTGGGTTTCCTATTATATTGAATGAGTCTAACATTTTTAGGTCTTGACTGATAACAGTATTGTAAAAAGGAATTCCATTGAAACTTTTTCTTTGGGGGGGTGGGTATAATTTAAAGGCTTATTACTATCTTGTTTTGAGTTCCTACTTCCAAGGTCTATAACATTAAATTGATGATTAAAGACAACATGAACTATAATCTCATTCTTCATGTTCACACATATTGAATGATATTTACTTCAAATTAAATGTTTATTAACTTTATTTTCTGCTGTGGTATAACTTTTCTTTGCAATAAAGTCCTTTCTTTTTTCTGTGGTGAGAATGTATCTTTGAGTCACAGGATGTGTAACATTCATCATCTTCTCTATTTGTTTATGTTAGCTACCTCTGAACAAAGGAGAAATATAGAATGTTTAAGAATTAGAATGACTAAGCAACTTTTTCTTGGTTAGTACTGTTGAGTTTTCCATTTTGTAGGTAATAAATTCTACATTCCAAATGTAGATAAAGTTGTTTTATCTTTATTTTTTGAACTGCATAGTTTCAAAAATTATTTTATTTATGGAAATATGGAAAAATGAACTTATCTGATAGCAGAAAATCTTGATAAGAACTTTTTATTATTTTATGTAGGATTTATTAAATTAAATACCAAGTTTATGATAATAACTAATATTTTATTTCATTAATAAGGTGTTCAAGCATAACTTTTTAGTTAATGATTTTTTAGTGTCAATTGATAATCAAGTAAGTAACATAATCACAAATAATGATTTGTAAGTTCATATTTTATAGCTAAAAACGAGTAATCTTTTCTTAGACTTAGGGCACAAGATTAAAATTAAACAGAGAGTACTTCATGCAAGGGTATATCGTTTAACTCCCTTTCTAATTTTTGATACATTCTAATTTTTCCCACCCCTAGCATGTTATGTTATCATTCTGTAAAATCCTTTCACAAGTATTTCATATGTTTTATGTGGCATCTCACATTGCTCACTTATTATCTATGGTACCATATGAGTTCCCCTTTTTCAGGTTTACACTGCATATTTTAAGCTGCTGATAGTGTATGCAAGGTAAAGTGACATTTAGCTTTTTGAGCTAGTCTCACTTTTAGTATGAGAACAGTTTTTTTCTTCTTTTTTTCTATGTCCTAAATCTTCTCACATTTCCCATTAAAACAATCTTACTAACATTGAACAAAGAAGTTCAGGGATTTGGCTATAGCAGTAATTGAAATGCATCAAAAAGTGGTGAATACAATAGAATTTTATTAATGAATGATCTACATTGGTTCCAGCTGTGTCCATGTGATTAGGCCTTCACCAGCAACAATGGGTATTTCCCTATTGCTTTTATTTGATTTCCAAGAATGTGTCATCTGTTACATCAACCACTGCCAATATGCCCCTGTAAAATTTTTTTTTCTCTTCTAAATTTCTGAAGCCTAAGTTGAATACCCACAGTATCCTTGCCTAAATATTGTTTCTTTGAATAGTAGCCTAGGTGTTTATCTGAAAATCTTAGAATATATATTGTTTATTAAGTTGATCAGTAAAATTTTAAAAGTGTGCTTGCCTGATGACACTAAAGATAGACTATTTTCACTTTTACGTTTCCATCTTAATATTTTATTACAGTGGTATAATGTGTTATAAGGTGGACAAGCTTGCAGATTGAAATGGGGATGGTCCAGATTGTTCCCTTCCTTAGACCATATGGTATAGTTCTAAAAGCCTTTTGTATGCTGTCTGTTCAGTTTATTGTAAACTCAATCTTTAGTGCACCTAAAAGATAACCAAATAAAAGTGAGCCTGTGAGAAAAGACTTTGTATCATGTAAGAAGTCCAGATCTATTTGTTTTGAAACAGATAACTTCAAATGAAATTGAAGTGAAATGAGGTAATAAACAAGGGAGACTTGTCATTCTCTGAATATTCTTGTGAGATCATACGGATTGTTGTAGATTGTCTTTGAATACTGGTTTAAAATGATAGCATTTATGTTATCTGACTATACTTATTATCTTTAGTTATTCCATTCTTGCAGAGTCAGGAAAAAGGAATGTAGTTGTTAACCTATTTTACAGTGAAAGCTTGTGCCTATGAACAGTGCTAAGGAATGTGTAAGCTGCAGATTTTATGTATGTTAAGGTTTTTGTTCACTGATCTCAGAACTTAGGCCATATTACTTCCTGAAATTTTATCTTTTTTAGCCATTACCTATATTCAACTATAGTTCAAACATTTCTTTCTCTCCCCGTCTATAACATACTATGGGTTCTATAAATCTATTTTAGGAAAATAGGGTAAGAGATTGCTTATCCCATATGCTGATTCTTTCTAAACTGGAATGAATGTTTTTCTCAGACTCTCCCTCTCCTTCTCCCAAAAGTAAACTACTGTTGGAGAAGAACATTAGACATTACCCACTGCTTTTTGGCACAGGAGTTTGGAAGTTGAAATTCTACCAAATGGGAGCAGGAGGAAAGAGAGCCTGTGAAGAGCTTGATTCTTTACTCTATCATTACCCTGAACCACTGAAAGGGTAACTGAGAGGAACTCAAATGTTATTGGAATGTGTAATTTTCCTTTGAATGGCCACAGTGAAATATATTTGAACAAAAAAGAGCAGAAAAAGTATTGTGGTATATGGAATTGGTGGTGATTGAAATTAATGGATCTTTTCAGCATTGTACAATAGAAATTATTCTAAGAACATTACATATTTAAAATTTGACCAAGAGAATGTACATAGAGAATTATCATTACCTTAGGGAGATATGGCATATTTGAAATATTATAATAATATATTAATGTCAATAGTAAGTGGGAAATTAATGATAAGTTATTGAAATTATTTTTATTTCTTTCAGCTAATACTGGTGAAAGATAAAACAGAAATTAAAGAAAGAAAAAAATTGAAATTATTTTTATTCTCTAGCTAGTAAGGACCAATCATACCTAAATCAACAAAAAAAAGCCTAAAATAGTCTAAGTCAAATAAATCCTCTTTGTTTCTTCCTTCTAATGATAAAATACCCTTGGATGCAAGTAGAAAATCCTAGTACGGTGACTTCAATGAATAAAGGTCTTATTAGTCTTATTTCTTGGATAATTCTGAAGGCATTTATTCATAGGTAAATGATGTCAACCAGAACTCAGGTAACAGCTTCCTTTCCCAAGGCACTAGCACACAGCTTTTGCTCTTCTCAGTGGTTAATTGTCCACCTTTAAAAATTGTGTTTGCTTTCATGGAAGAAACAAGTCAAAGGGAAAGTTCAGAAGCTTTTTTTTTTTTTTCTCATGGAGAGCTCCTTCTTTCCCATTTTTGGGTAGGGATACCTGCTCACAGAAATTTCTGCCCATATCTTACACAGAAATGTCTCACAACTATCCCTAGAATTAGAGAAATTGTATTCTATTTTTCCAACTTTTCTGTGAGAGGAAGGCAAAAGAATAGAGATTAAAATTTGAATGAATGCATTAATAATCATCTGATGTATCTGTTATACTTCTTCAATTTTTTGTTGATTAGCTGCTTTTATGTTTGGACTTTCTGGGTACTAAACTTATATAGTGACTTGATGCTAGTTTTCTTTTTAATGCCCCATGTGTATTTATTGGTATTGTGATGTTACTGTAATACTATTGTTGTTGACATGAACTGTAATTGGGTTATCTTGTGTTTTTACACTTAGTACAGCCACTAGATAACAACTTTCAGTATATTTTGAAAGAGAAAAAAGGAAATGAAAATAAATATATTAGTTAATATTTTTGATAGGCTATACATTAAAAAAGTATGGTAACACTTAATTCTGAAGGATTATGGAATAAATTGTTGAGTTCTTGTTAAGTGGACATCAGTGTAATCGTGTCAAAGATGTTGAGTGAGGGTTATGGAAATTTTCAAAAATGATTTAACACTTGGGAACAAATAAAATAGTATTTAAAAATTCTGTGCATACATTGATCAAACAAATATCTTGCAGTATTAGGATTTCAGTTTTTCAACAAATATTCCATAAGAACTTATTTATTCTTAAAGACTTAAGATTATTTGATAGTTTATGTTACAGACATTGATTTACAAGACAGAAGTATTTAAGATTCTTAGAAGACTTATATGACTAGGGCATATTATATCAGATTTTATCTTCAGTGGAATTTTAGATATATTATGTCTTTTAATTCTTCTTTTAATTTTTTTATTGTAAAAATATTGTACAGAAGGGTTACAGTTACATGAATAAGGTAATGAGTACATTTCCTATTTTATATCCTCTTTTGTTTTTCCCTTACCATCCCTTCTCTCCTCACCTCCCCAACTCCCCTTTCCCCCTCCAAATTGTAAAGTTCGTTTTCTATATAGTGTCTTGTACATCTCATTGTTACAATGAGTCGATGTCTTTTAATTCTTAAGGTGACAGCTTCATGTTTTTTAAAACACATGCAAATTATTATGTATAATAGGACTTGTCTTGTCCAAAAGAAATCTTGCCAGGCACCAAAGGCTCACACCAGTAATCCTAGCTACTCACAAGGTTGAGATCTATTGATTACTTTTTAAAGTCAGGCCTGGCAGGCAAATCTGAAAGACTTATCTCCAGTTAACCTATAAAGAGCCAGATGTGGAGGTGTGGTTCAAGCTGTAGCAAGAGCACAAGGCCCTGAGTTCAAACCCACAAAAATAGAAACATAATAATAATAATATAAAAACCTGGAGAGATCATCTTTACATCTGTTTGTTTTGAACTAACCTGCTGTAGAAGAAAGTAGGCAACCTCTTTATTAAAAATCTACAGATTGAATTGTATAAGTTGGTAATGTGAATCAATGCCTCACCACTCTTCTAATGTCTTACTGAAATTCTCTTTATTCTGTTTTCATTCCTTTTCAAATTTTCACATTAGAGGACAAGATGAACAACTCTTTACTATATCCATACAGCATCCACTATATAAGTGTTTTAATAAATTCCTCCCTTTTCATTCATGACGGCTTGTTGGTTGTTGCTACCTTAATTACTAAAACAACCTGTGCATGGATAGAACTTATCTCAAAGCAGGGAATGTATCCAAGTGTCTGGAACTCAAATTTTCTATCTGAACAGTTTACAGTTACTGAGAATAAAGGAAGCCTTTTTAACATTCAAAAACAGTCCTATTAGAAAGTTCTTACCTTATCAAAATGTAGGCAAGATAGATTCCTAGATTTTAATATGGATTTGGGTCTTAAAAGTTATATTTGGCCCTTTAATGATATTTTGGTCATATATTTAGAAGTAATAATTTATAGGCTAACAGTTTGCATTTAAGAGTATTGTCTATGAATTTCAGCCCTCTGTCACTATTTTTACTTTACTCTTCTCAATAGTCAGTGTAATATTTGACTTATAGTGGCAGTTAAATACTTTAAGAAAAATATTTTAGTATCCCTGATAATGCTTCCTCATGTAAGTAGCTTTGTTCTTTACATTTCCTTATTCATCTTTCATTTTATGCTTCCAAATAAGGCCTCATATTATGTGTTTTATATTTTATGGTTTATTGTGTGTATCTTTATATTCAATGTTATCTGCAATAATTTTACTTGAATAGCTAAAGTCAGTAGTAATAGCTTAACAATTCTCACTGGATGATGATTATGCAATTATGGTAGCATTCATGTATTTTTTTTTTAAGGTTTGGTATGATTCAGCAGTGAAGCTATCTAGTCCTTTCCTTATTCGCTTTGTCTTTTCTTTTATGCAAGCATTGCTCAACTTTTTTGCTACTTATTGGCACTCTTAACCTCTTGAGCTATACCTCTAGTTCATTTGGCTTTCTGAGTGGATATGGAGTCTTGCAGTTTTTTGCCCAGGCTAGCTTTGAACTATGATACTCCAGGTTTCAGTTTTGTGATGTTTAGTGTCTGGTGTCCATCTTCTTTTGGGAGATTTTTGTGTTTTGCCTCTGTTTCATTGCTTATTATGATACAGTTAAATTTTTTATACTGTCATGGGTTTAATTTTGGTAGGTCATGTATATATCAAACTTTATCCTTTTCTTCTAGACTTTACAGTTTTGTAATGTAAGTTTTTAACATTCCTTAATGATGAGCTGGATTCATTTGTATTTGTCGTATATTATTTACAAATTTATTAGTTTGGGTTTTCTCTCTGGTTCTTCTGGTTAGTTAGGCTTTGGGCTTATCATTCTTGTTTATCCTTTCAAATAGCAACTTATTGTTTCATTGAATTGAAGGTACCCTTTTAGCCTACATTTCATTACTTTTCATCCCCTAATTTTTCTTTTTCTTTTCTTCTTTTTTGGTCAGTTGTGAGGCTTGAACTCAGGGCCTGAGTGCTATCCCTGCACTCTCTTGCTCAAGGCTAGTGCTTCACTTTGAGCCACAGTGCCACTTCCGGTTTTCTGGTGGTTAATTTGAGATAAGAATCTCAAGAACTTTTCTGCCTGGGCTGGCTTTGAACCTGGATCCTCAGATCTCAGTTTCCTGAGTAGCTAAGTACAAGCTTAAGCCACCAGTTGTCCAGCTCATCTTCGAGTTCTGAGTTTTGCTTGTTTTTGTTTTTCTAAGATATTGAGATGTATAACTAGGTTATTTCTATGGGTCTTCCTGAATTTTAATGTAGATAATCATAGTGATGAAGCCCTACAGAAAATTGTCTTTGCAGTAACCTAAAGATCATATAAGTTGTGTTTTCATTTTCTAATTGATTTGAGAAAATTTAAAAGTTTTTCTGTGATATCTTCAATGTCCATTTTATCAACCAAAAGTATATTGTTCAATTTGCTTGTATTTTTACAGTCTCTAAAGATTCTCTTACTATTACTGGTTTCTTATTTTATTCTATTATGATCCTATAAGGTACTAGAAATTATTTTTCTTTGTGTAATTGTTAAGATTTTTTTTAATGGCCCAAATTTTGATCTATTTTTGAGAAAGTTTCATAAGCTGCTTCTAAAAGTGTGTTGGTGAAATGTTCTGTTGAGTCCATTTGATGTATTGTCTAGTTTAATTCTGAAATTTCTTTGTTTGTTTAATTAATTTTATTATTTGTAGGTGGTGGGGCTTGAACTTAGAGTCTAGGCGCTGTCTCTGAGCTTTTTTTTGATCAAGGCTAGTGTTCTACCGCTTGGGGCCATAGTTCCACTTCCAGCTCTCTGGTTGTTAATTGGAGATAAGAATGTTGGGGGAGGCGAGGAGATAGGAAGGGATTGTAAGGGGAAACAAAGGAGGAGGCAACAATGCTTGATAAGAAATGTATTCATTACCTTGCTCATGTACCCTCTGTACGGTATTTTCGCAACTAAAAAAAAAAAGCTAGCTAGGGTTAAAAAAAAAAAAAAAAGAATGTTACAGACTTTCCTGCCTGGGTTGGCTTTGAACTTTACTTGATTCTGAGGACTTAGCTTCCTGAGTAGCCAGTATACAGGTGTGAGCCACAGGTACCCACTTGTTTTTATTTTTAAGTCTGGATGATCTATTGATGAGAGTGGGGTATTGAGATTGCCAATTACTATCATATCGGAAAATATCTGTCCCTTATTTCCGGTAGTATTCTTTTTTTGTTTGTTTGTTTTTGGTTGGTTATGGGTCTTCAACTCTGGCCTGGATACTGCCCCTCAGCTCTTCAGCTGAAGGCTAGCACTACCACTGGAGCCACAGTGCCACTTCCAGTTTTCTGGTGGTTTATTGGAGATAAGAATTTCATGAACTTTCCTGCCTGGGCTGTCTTTTAACCGGGATCCTTAGATCTCAGCCTCCTTAGAATCTAGGGTTACAGGTGTGAACCACAGACTCCCGGCTTCCAATAGAGTGTTTTATAATATTGTGACCATCAACATTTGGTGCCATATGTACAATTACTGTGTCTTCTTGATGGATTGTTCTCTTTAGTAATACATAGTGATCGTCCTTATTTCTTCTGGTTAATTTTGGCTTGATACCTACTTTTTCAAATAAATGTGGATATTAATATGACTTCTATTTGATTTTGACTTCTTCATATTTATACTTTAATTTTTCCATTTTGCTATTAAAGTGTGTATACTGTAGACAATAAACAGTTGGATTAAAAATTATTAACCTTGTTTGTGTCTTTTAAATGGAAATTTAAGGTTATTAAATTTAATTATATTTAAGGTTAGTATTAAGAGGTATTTACTAATATGTGGAAATTTTCTATTTCTTTTTCCTTACTATTTGAATATTATTTATTATCTTTTTCCCTTATTCTTGTTAGAAGTTTGTGGATTTACTAAATTGAACATGTGTTTTCTCACTCACATTTGCTAATTTATTTCTCTCTGGTTATAAACTAACCTGCTTAAGTTACCTTTGTTGTATATTCTTCAGATTTCATATTTCTGTCTGCATTTTCCCCTCATCTGTGTGTATAATTCCTATTAGTATCTTCTGCTTAAAGGTTTATTGGTCATGAATTGCTTTCATTTGTGCTTATCTCGGAAAGTCTTTATTCCTTTATGGATTCTAAATAACTTTGTGGGGGTATAGGAATATTGGTTTGGAGTTACATATTCTCAGTGCTTGAAATACATCCATATATTCCTATCTTTTAGGGTTATTGTTGTGATGTAATTCTAAGTTGACATTTTCTTTTACATCTTTCAGTGTTATTTCTTTGTTCTGTGGTCTTCACATGTTAATTACAGCATTGAATGTCCAAATATCTTTCCCTAGACATGGGAACTTTCCTGCTATAATTTTATTGAATATATGAATATATTTTTATGCCTTTAATTTGTATGTCAACTCCCTTTTTTTAAAACTAACCTTTCGGCTCAGATTTGAAAGTTGTAGTTACTTTATTTTTTCATTATTGCTCCCTGAATATAATATTGTTTGATGTCTTTCTTCTGATTTTCTTTCCTCTGCTTCATCTAGTCTATTGGTAATGTTTTCCACTGTTTTAAGTTTTTGATTTATTAAAGTTTTTATTTCCAATATTTCCTTTCTTTGTTTTTTTAAAAAACGTACCTTAGTTTATTTGTTGAATTTCTTATGAGTGTTACTGCCTTATGCAAAATGAATCACTTTCCTTACTTCATTTATTTGTTTGATTCCTTTTTGAAATCAATGATCCTGTAATTAATGATCTTAAATTCTTCAGCATTTCAACGATTTCAGTATTTTAGTTTAGTTATTGAGGTGATATAAGTTTGTAGAGGAGCCACATTGCCTTCCTTTTTCATATTTCTTGTGTTTCTATATTGTGATTTGTGCAGCAATGTTTGGGCTGCGTCTCTGCCAATATTTTCTCCCTTTACTTCCCTCTAAAGTGCATTTGCAGTTCATACTTCTCACCTAATTAGATCTGTATCCATATATCTGTCACAACTACTTTCCAGGATTCAGGTTTATTCCTGGGATGGTCCCTCAACCATTGGAGGGCAGGGCAAATGTTTGGAATTTGAAGATATAAAATACAGAGTCTTACTTTACTCATCTAAGAGATTCAACTGTAAGACTCTCCTCTGATAATTACCAAGCTGTTAAAGTAATTTAGTTTGAATTTTAGGAGAAAAGCAGAAGGAGATAAAGCTGCATTGTCACATTTCCTCAACTCTATATTCTGTTGTCTTGGTTCATTTTGTTGAAGAAGGGCTAATAATTGGTCCAACTTTGAGACCCAGATCTTACAACAGTTACCACTCTGTATTTAATGATATCCACTCCTGAGGTGAGATATTGTAATTTGACCTTCTTAATGTCACAAAGTAGTGTAATTTAAGTGCAATCATTTAACAATTCTTGATGAGTAAAACAAATCTGTTTATTCTTTCAACAGTGCAAACTTACCTGCAAATACTATCTGCAAATACTAAATATATTCTCTGTTGAGGCCTTACTTTTCTTTCTTGGATCACTTTAAATCCAGATCCACATAGGCAGCCTTCTTTTGGTCTCTATTGAAATTATCATCTCATCATCAGTATGGCCTTGTTTGCCAGCTCTATACTTACCCAGTCTTCAGTAGCCACTATTCCCTATTCTACCAAATTATTTTTCTTTGTAGGTATGTCTGTCTGACAGAATTTTTTTTTTTTTTTTTTGTCAGTCGTGGGGCTTGAACTCTTGGTTTGGGCACTATCTTCAGCTGTTCAGCTCAGGCAAGCACTCTACCATTTGAGCCACAGGGCCACTTCTGGTTTTCTAGTGGTTTATTTGAGATAAGAGTCTCAGGGAGTTTCCTACCCAGGCTGGCTTTGAACCGAGATCCTCAGCTCTCAGCCTCCTGAGTAGATAGGATTACAGGCGCGAGCCACTGGTGCCCAGCTGTCTGACATAAATTTATATGATGACTTCTACTTCACTTCAATTGAGATGAGATTGTTATATATGAGGATTGTTGTTTAAACACATGGAATAATTATGGCTAAACATATAATAGGCACACAATTTGTTAAATACATAACTGGTGACGATAAAACTGACATTTACATAAAGAAAAAAATAAGAGTAAAAAAGAAAAATAAAGAAAAAATGAGAAATTTCTGTAAGGATTGTTTTTAAATGCATGAAAGCTCTGGCATTGTGGTTATAAATTTTGTGATTTTTAAATAATTAATATTGCTTCCAGGAAATAAGAATTCTATTTTCTATAGGATTGCACTCAAATCTAATTATAGATTAGTATTTGTTTTAAAAAAATTGAATACTAAATATATCTAGTAAGAAAACACTTTTATTATCCATGCCAGCTTAATTTTAAGGCAGTGAAATGGAAGACTGTCATTTCAGTAAAGAACTTATTTTCAGTTGTGAGAGCAGAATACTTTGAATATTGAAATTGACTTTTGAAGATGGCTTTACTAGAAAATAATCTCTGTTTCCATACATTATGCAATTGCTTCTTGGTTGGAAGAAAAGTATGAAATAAAACTTAAAGAGGTAAGGCTGTTGTGTATGAATTGACATTTGACAAATACATCAGCAGGAGGGTCAATCAAGCCCAATATAAATGGTTCGTCTTGTAATACTGAATGCTTTCAAGATGACCTGATTAAGAAAATATTTTTTATGTATATTTAGAGCTTGCAGAGGGATTCTAAACTGCCATGAGTTTAGACAAATATTATCTTTAGTACATTGTATCTTTTGGCAAATCCACATGAATATTTTTCTAGAAATCTTAAGTTTGTGATTTGGCAGTAAAATGTTGGTTATCAAATTGATATTATCATGTGGCTTTTAATGTCATCAGAATTTTCTTTGGGAAACCCATAAAAACTCATTTTTTCTCACTATAAACCTTATCAGTTTTCTGCAAGGTCAGAGTACTAATGTTGAAGGGGATCTGCTTTGGGACAGAGATTCACCAAAGTGGCAATAAAGTTAAAAAAAATGCCATGTTGCACATTCCTAAGATTAGAAATTCTTTTTTGAATATGGAAAGTAATATATTGGTAGGTATTCTTAGTGCCTTTTAAAATAGATGAAATGAGTTTTATTCTTATAAATACATCATATTTTTTATTATTTTTGTGTTTTCTGACAGTTCTTATTTGTAAACTTTTAATGGGAGGTTTTTTTTTCTAGAAAATATGTATTTTTGAATGCATGGTTTAAATTACAATAAAATGGTTACGATGAAGCACAATTCCAGAAAAACAGTTGTATCTTGTTACTCTAAAATGAACTTGTTGTTTAGATTGTAAAATGTGTAAGTTTCTAGGATTAATTTAAAATTATGTCTCTCTTAGGTTTAAATGGCCACTGGTTATTAATGTTATATAATCTACATATTACAGATATATAAATATTGGAGAAATTTGAGTAGTTATATGATGAGACACTCTATTGAAATTGCAAGACTGTGTCTCTATTAATCAGATAAATATTTAGCCACTTCATTTTATTTGTTAACATGTGTAACACATATGGCTGATTATGAAATAAAATTTTTCCACTTCCTTAATGTAAGACACTTCAGAAATTATGTGTGAAACTACGAATTCTTTCAAATTTTATTAACCAAATTAAATATTGTCTCTCATTTCAAGATCTATACTTCATTATTTAAAGTGTAAATGAATCTTAACATCTTACCTGAACTTTAAAACTTTAGGGTTTGTCCTATTTTTCTGTGCAAAATAACATGAACACAAAATAAGCATTTATTTTGTAACCTACTCTGTTAAAGTACCTGCAACTTTCTTATATATAAAGGTCTTGATCTGTGTATAATTATTTAATAATTCAAACACATTTTAAAGTTAATTGAGAATTACTTTTATTTCATTCATTACACAAAATTATTTTCAAAACCATATTATAGTGCTGTAAATTGCTAAATCACCATTAGTTTTAACCCTTGATGATTAGTTTTTTAATAAGTTTTTTTTTATAGTACTAGTAGTTAGAGTAATTTGAGAATTACTTGCAAGCTGCTGTGAGGGAGTCAGTCTTCAGTAATTGGGAAGTAGTTGTTAATTCAAACAACTTGGCTTCTTTCTGTAAAGTTAAAAAATTTATAGTTTCTTGGAATTGAAGCAAAAAATAGTTAATGAAGAAACATATTCAATAAAGACAAGGTGAGCAATAAATGACGCACAATGGCAGCACCACTATGATTGTTTATATCTTCCTGTGTACATGTATACGTGAATATGCCTTTTATTTCATTTTATATTTCATATACTTCACATTGTTAATAGTGCAAACAATGTTTCATGCCAGTTACTATACCTTATTATTATTATTGTTATTAATTTTTTTGGTGGAGTGGTGTAGGAAAGAGAAACCCTATGCTTACCACTATCTTCCCTCCTTCCTTCCCTCCCTTCTTCCCTCCCTTCCCCCTCTCCCTCTCCCTCTTCCTCTGCCTCCCTCCTTGCCTCCCTCCCTCCTTCCTTCCTTCCTTCCTTCCTTCCTTCCTTCCTTCCTTCCTTCCTTCCTTCCTTCCTTCTTTTCCTTCTCTTCCCTCCTTCCTTCTTTCTCCTCCTCTTCCTCTTCTTCTTTTGCAATAAGGCTGTTTTCTATTATAAGTTAGTTTCACAGCCTTTATGATGTTTTTGACAGTTACGTAGATTTAAAGGAATATTACTTTGTGCATATGTCTGTATCTGAATTCTTTTATCTAAATTCAGAGATTAATATCTTTTATTCAGTAAATCTGACATATATATCACATCTGTGTGACATAATTATGACATCATAATTGGTGGAAGTGTTAATTAAAAAATAATCTCAAAAACAGTAGCTAGGATTACAGGTATGAGCCAGTGGTGCCTGTCTTGCCAACAACTTTTGATCCTTTGTAACATACAAGTATTCTGATAGATATGACATGTACTGTGGCACTTACAAAATCTGAAAAATGTAAAATAGTTTATCTGGTAATTTAAATTTAATTCTTACAAAAACAGTTTCGAAAATAGGTAGGTAAAGTGATATTAGAGCATTTAGCAAGAGGATTAAGACAAGAGAATAGATCTTACACACACACACACACACACATACACACACACACACACACACACACGATAGAGCCACAATTCCTAAGCAGCCTTGTTGTTTTGAACATACAGTTTGCAAAATGTGAAATTACATTCTGAAGAGATAAGCATGCAGAGTATGAGTTTGAATTGTTTGCAAAGAATACTCAGTGCTGTAGGCTCTCTGCTTCATTAGACAAAATATTTATATGATTGGAATGTTGCCTTGAAAAACTTGTTGATAAGAGATAATAGTGACAGACAAGGACTCCAAATAGATAAATGTCATAGGGCTAGCTCCAATCAGAATACTTTGAGATATTGCTACTTATCATTTAGTCATTGAAAGTGTGTCAGATGATAGGGGTAAGTATGTTTTCCTCTCCAGAAACTTTGGAGCATAATAGCCTTTCTACAAACTATATGCAATTTACTATGAAGACCTTTGCTCAAGTCCTCAAAAGTTATGACTTGGAAATTCTAGTATTAGCAATCTGATTCTTTTCCTTATAATAGTGAGTTGCTTATAATATGCCTCTTGTGACATTAAAAATAGTAATACAACTCTCATTATTACATCTGTTACTCTCAACTTTGCTCAGCCCTGGTTTAAACTGGATTGTAAGGCTTTAAAATTTTTATATTAAAAATCTCTAGACATCTAATTTTTCTATTGTTGGAATCTTATCAGCAACTATTTTACACCATCTGCAAGTCAGAATATTTATGAAAATATATGGTGACAAGAAAAAAGTGTTATAGTAGCAAGTTGAAGAAGATGTAGTACTAGAGCTGCTTATGCATTTCTGTGTTTAGCCTGAATTTGAAGATGAGAGAAGTAATACAAAAATGAAATACTCATATATTTATATGTTAATATTTGTTTTAGATGAACAAATCTGGTACTTTTTTCATACTTTGTTATTACTGCTTCAGAATCTTTTACTAAAGGTTGATTTTACTTGGTATAATACAAATATTAAGAACATTCAACTTTTAAACATATCTGCTTTTTCTATGGAAATTTATCTTTTGTCAAATGTTTACCTGATATGCTTTGGCCTTCTGTGTTAGGAGTGTGTGTGTGTGTGTGTGTGTGTGTGTGTGTGTGTGTGTATGTGTTGTTTCCCTTCACTGATGAGTCAGATTGAGTTGTGAGATTATGTTCTTTTCATTTTACACTGGAAGCTACTAAATCCAGAACTTTATACTCAGTGATACTTATTTCAACTTATCACATGAATGCCACCCATGTTTGCTTTGATTACTGTGCTTCAAATAGGATTTTGAGTATATTTTTGTGTTAGAGAAATATTGCTATTTTTGTTTCACAATTGACTAAAAACATGGTATGTGTGTCCAACTTGGAGATGGAAACTTCTCATTAACTTTTTATTCGATTAATTTCTATCAAGTTCTTACAAGTTGGTTGCACGAGATTGGTTAATGCCAGTATGGTAAAGAATCTGTTCTTCCTCTTACTCAAACTCATTTGTTGTATGCATTTGTAATTACCCTTCAAAAGCTAAGTTAAAGGTAAAGTTGGCCTTGAGTCAAAAGTAATATAATGTAATATAATAAATGTAATATAATGCTCTGTTCAATAAGAAATATCAGTTTAGTGATTTAACCAGTTGACTTTTAACAAGTCATAGATTTGGCTGTCTTTGTGTTGTATATTCTCACAGAGTCAGTCAAGATAGGAAAGATAGTTGCTGATGGCATGGAACATAGTTTCTAAACTCCTTAATAGGGCTGTTGTACAAACTGTTCTCCTTGGATGAAATGTATCAGTGAATATGCCACCGTTAAATTTAGTTATAGAATCTGTACATTAATATTAATTAGTAGTAGAAGGTAATTGTGGGTGCTATTGGATGAATTAGGAAGAAGTTGTTAAGACCATTATAAAAAATTTTAGGCTTGTTGACTTAACACATATGCATAGAATATGTTCTGTTTGCTGAGTCCTGGGGTATATGATAGAAGAAAGCAGATGTGTTTAATGTCCCCATAGAATTTAGTGTCCCATAGAATTTAGTGACATTCAATGGTCATTCATATAAATACATCCTTCATGTAATGACAGCAACAAAGAAATAGTACATGTTGTTTTGTGAAGGGGATGTAGACATTGATGATAACAGTAGTAAACCATCAGCTGAATTGAACAGAGCTATGTACCTGACTTACTTTCTACTCAAGCCTACTTTTCCTTCCATCTACTTTCTCTTTTTTGTTTTTACCCTCTTTCCCCTTGTCTTCTTCATTTCTTCTTCCCTCCCCCCCTTTCCTCCCTCCTTGGTCTTGAACTCAGGGCATCACTCACTTGCTCACCTTTTTTGGTCACTACTTAAGCCACGATTTCAGGTGTTTTTGCTAGTTAATTTATAGTTGATAGTGTCTGGAGGACTTTTCTGCCAAGGCTTGCTTTGACCTAAGATCCTCGGATCTCAGTCTAGTCAGTAGCGAGAAGTTAAATCTTTCTATTTTTTTTTCTTTTTTGTTGGTTGTGGGGCCTGAACTCTGGGCCTGGGCACTATCTCTCAGCTCTTCAGCTCATGGCTAGTGCTCTACCACTTGAGCCATAGTGTTACTTTCTGCTTCTGTGGTGCTGAGGAATCAAACCTCATGCCTGTAAGGCAAGCACTCTACCACTGAGCTACCTTCTCAGCCCTAAATCTTCCCTTTTTTTTTTGGTTTGTTATGGGGCTTGAACTCTGGGCCTGGGCATTGTCTCTCAGCTCTTCACCTCAAGGCTAGTTTCTACCACTTGAGCCACAGTGCCACTTCTGTTTTTCTGAGTCGTTTATTGGAGTTAAGAGTCTCATGCATGTGTTTCTAACGCATTTATAAGATTATCTCTTTGTTGCTTTGTATGTCCCTCCCCCACAGTATAACCCCTGCTTTCACTATATTTGATGTCAGTATAACTTGTGGAGGAGATGGGGAAAAACCAGTTGTTTAAGGATACAGGTGGACCTGTTGCAACAATGAGAAGTACAAGTTGTCATGTCCAAAACGAGCTTTACAATGTCGGTGTGGGGGGGGGGAAGGGGGAAGGAGAAGGATTGGGATTGGGGGGAAGGGATGTGAAGGGTAAACCAAAGGAGGAGGCTGCAATGCTTGGTAAGAAATGTATGCATTATCCTGCCCATGTAATTGTAACCCCTCTGTACAGTATGTTCACAAATAAAATTAAAAAAAAAAGAGTCTCAACAGCCTTTCCTGCCCAGGCTGGCTTTGAATGATAATCCTCAGATCTCAGCCTTCTGAGTAGTTAGGATTATAGGATTGAGCCACTGGCGCCTGGCCCTAAATCTTTCTTAATATAGGAACTTGAATACATTTTTTCCCCTCTATATTTCATAAGACCTTTTATTCTATTAAAAAGGTTGAAGTGAAGGATAAGGATTGTGGTTTGAGAGGAATGATGAGTATGCATTTAGTATTACTCCACTAAATTCACAAGAATCAGTTTTAGGTGATGGACATTGTTGATACTCTAGATTTCAAAACTGTTGGAAAGTATAGTTGGAATACTATATGTGGTCAATATACCTTTTCTATAGTGTCATGTGTATACACACATATATGTCCTATAAAATGAACCAGGATATGTAACATTTATGTGTTAATAATAAGCTTTTATATGTTAATAATTATTAAACATTTACATTTGGTCTTTATACTCCAAAGAGCAGAAAATGTTTTATGTAGTAAGATCATATGTGTGCAGTGAGGTTTGATGGGCCAGATGTATGAATATGAGGACCTTAAGTCCCTGTTTTTTTATTTATTTTTTAGTGCCAGTACTCTTTCTTTTTTTAGAAAAAGAAAATTAGTTAAATTGGATTCTAGTGGTTCACATCTGTAATTCTAGTTACTCAGGAAGCTGAGATCTAGAGGACTGAAATTGAAGGCCAGCTCTGATAGAAAAGACTAGACTACATTTCCAAAATAACTGGTAGAGTGCCCTGTTAGCAAATGTAAAGCTTTTAACTCAAACCCTAGTATTGGTTAAAACAATTAGTTAAACAATAGTGCTAGACCTTTTATTTCAACTATAGTTCTGTGATATACCTTAACTTCATTACTTGCTTATCTATCTTCAAATGGATCAACTAACCCAGTTTTTTTTCCACTGAGCTGCTTTACAACCCATTTCAAGAACTGAAACATTAGAGAAATGCCATCTCAAGAAAGCAAATGCATTATTTATGTTGTCAAACATTTATAAAATGCATGATTGTAGGGGTGAAGTATTTAAAAATGCCTTCTTTCTTAAATACAAGCCTGATTATTAAATGTGGAATGGGATCTCCAGATTGACAGTGAGGGAATTGAATTTTACCCTACTTCTACTTCTAAAATTAAAGTAAGATGATAGCTCAAAAAATATAAAACTACAGGTGATTTTCAAAATCCATAGATCTTGTAGATACTTTCTTAGGATATGAGACTTGTGTTGGCCTAGAATTTAGTTGCTTATCCTGTTTGTCCCATTTCATTAGTTATTGTTAACTTTTACTCTATCAGTAAGTTAAGGTGAACATTTCAATTTACATGAAAAACTTATTATTTCCTATACATTTGTGTCTCTGTGCCAGTAACAAAAAGAGCCAGTACTTGAGAAGGGAGTACAATAAAATGTGTTCAAATAAACTTTTTGCTTAATAAAGTAGACCTCAGGAATTAAGGGAAGTTATTCATAGGAAGTGCAGTGCTGCCTAACATTTATTAGCTCAGTCTTTGTTAAATGAAAGCAGTGTTACTTTAAAGACAGAATAAATCAACTTCCTGTATCCTCCTGATTTTCAATTCAGTTCTATGACAACCTTCTAATATCTAGTATGTACAGATCATGGGATAGCCCTCAGGAAAATGATGACATGATTTTTCACAGACCCATAGAGAAATAGAATATGAATATATAGAGTACTATACATACTGCACAGAATAGAAAGAAGGTTATATTGAAGAGTTCAGGGAAAGGCTTCATAACAATAATGACTCATGGGCAGAAATTTTAACAAAACCTCATCAAGTGGACACAAAGAGAAGGTTGGCTGAGGAGATGTAATGAAGCTCTAGAAGAGTAGAGCAGCTGTGTGAGTATGAGTACTTGATATAGCTACCAGGCAGTCTGGGATATGGAGCCCCAGAGACTACAGTGGGAGAAAGGGCCTGAAAACGAGTTTTAGTTGCCATTTATATGGCTTTGGATTTAGTTTTCAATTGATGGAGACATTGAAGATTTTTGAGCAGGTCCTTTCATGATCGGATTTCCGTTTTGAAAATATTTTTGTGATTGGCTTTTAGAGAATGATACAGTGGGAGCAAAACACTATGATAGTTAAAAGGGTTATGCAACACTTTGAGTGACATGATGCATTTTCTGGTGTAAAATTTTCTATTGATTCATAATTATGCACCATTTAAAAGTGTCAGCAAATTGAAAATATTTTTAGTATTCAGTGGAATTAACTCATTGCTATTTTTGTAGTTTGAAATTACTCAGTAAGTTAATAGCGATGAAGAGTTGAAAGAGGGTTGGTATTTTGTCAGTGAAATTGAACAAGTAGGCTTCTTACAAAAGTCTCATAGTTACAATTAGCTATATAATATGAAATGTAGAATTAAAATTTGAAAAATAAATTTATATATACATCAATTTATTTGTAGAGATTTTGTATATATGAAAATAACTGATATAGTGGATATTTAAGTTGCATTTGAGACTTGAATATCATAATTAAGAATTTACATTAATCCAAGTCATGGACCAAATCATATATATATATATATATATATATATTATATTTTGAAGTAGAAAGTTAAATCCCAAACCAAGAAAGAATAAGCATATTTATGTGAGATAATTAAACAGACACATATTCATATAAAATTGTTACTTTGCAAAAAACTTGTATTTAAAAGATCATTGCAGCTCATAATTGCAAAAGCACATTAAAATAGCTTTAAATTGTTTCCTCAATGATATAGCATCAGTAGCTTTCTACCAAAGCTGATTTGATGTATCGATCTTTAGTTCTTTGTCATTATGACTGGAAACAAAAGTCAGAGTTAAAGAAATAAGAACATCTGTAACATTGTAGAGACATTAAAATATTAGATTGCTCTATCTTTGAAATGTTTTGTAAGGTTTTGTTTCTGTTTAAGCATGTAGGGTAATATGCAGATAGTACCAAGCAAACTAATGTTTTTTAGTTTATAAAACTACAGCCAAATGATAGAATAATGGATGATTTTTATTAGGCTTTATCTGCAACTCAAACTAGGAAATAGATTTGTTCCTTAGAGTATGTCAGAGGAGATAGTGTTAAGATACGATTGTTAGTGTGTGTTATGGTAGACAATACTTTAGTCTTAAGATTTTGTTCAGTTGTTAAGAGTTATCGCTTGTTTATTTATATAGAAGAGTTTAGAAAGTACAACTTTTTAGCAGAATATATGTCTTCATCTTTTTTTTGGTATGATAATGGGATGCACTACTTTGAGGAATTTTTAAAAGAAATATTATTACTTCATATTCAGTGGGTTTTGTTAAGGGAATCATTGGTGACATGTCTCAAAGCAGACATCTTTTCATGCCTGTTTAATTATAATTCCAGTTATTTTAACAACCGGGGTTTCCCTGATGAATCATTAAGATAACTGAGTGGGCTGGAAGGCAATGCTAACTTTTCTCAATATTGCCTTATATTACTCTTCTGGTAACTAGCTGCTTTTAAAATATGGCCTAAGTATCAAAGGTGCCCTGTATCTTTTATATACATTTTTCTAATTTGAGGAGGGGAAGAGAAATAACAAAATGCTGAAACAAAGTTTCAGGTTGACCCATTGTAACAATGAGACAAGTCACTATGTTGAAAATGAACTTTACAACTTGGGGGTGGAGGGAGGAGTTGAGGAGGTGGGGAGGGAAGGGATAAAAGGGAAAAACAAAGGAGGGGGTAACAATGCTCAATAGGAAATGTACTCATTACCCTACTCATGTAACTGTAACCCCTCTGTACAATATATGCCATAGCAAATGATATCTTCATTATTGGGAAAAAAATTATGGCCTTTGTATGTTGGAGTCAGTGGGTGGAGGTGCAGAACAGAAGGATGGAAAAGGGTCAGTCAGACAATACCAGGTAAAACTCAAATGACTTGTTAGAAAGACTTACTCAAGGGCTGGGAAGGTGGCTCAGTGGTAGAGCATTTGCCTTGCATGCCTGAAGCCCTGGGTTTGATTCCTCACCACCACAGAAGCAAAAAGAAAAAAGCCGGAAGTGGTGCTGTGGCTCAAGTGATAGAGCATTATCCCTGAGCTAAAGAGCTGAGGGACAGCACCCAGGCCTAGAGTTCAGGCCCCACGACCAGACCCCCCCCCCAAATAAAAAGAAAGGCCTACTCAAAATTCACTTTTCCCAACTTTAAGTCATCTAGGTTTTAAGATCATTTTTCTCAGTCAGTCTCAAATGTAAAAATACTGTATGCAGGTAAATAGAAAACTTATTTTCAGTAACTGAAAGTTTAAGGTATCAGGTATATTGAGATTTTTCTGTGAGATTAGTCTCATATGTGTTGGATTAAAATTTAAAATCATTATTACTAAAACAGTTAAGTTCCTGTAACTAATAGCAAAAGGTATATATTGACTATATTAGCACAAGAGTTCCTGTGTTTAAATTATTATTGGTATTTTGTTGGAAAATTATTTTAATACCATAGTTAAATGAGTTGACATTAAATATAAAAATGAATTATGCATTTCTGTTAAAAGGGTTTTTTAAAATTGTCATATAGCATGTGTACTTAGCATATGTTTTTCAACCAATCAGTAAATGGAACACTGTAGAATTCCTGTGTTCTGTTAAAATATTTTTTTCAATTGCCACAGAAATAGTAGCTGCAAGAGGAGGTAGACAAAAATATAGTTCACCTTGAAACTGATCATGGCTCAGGGAATAAAGAAATCGGGTCAAGCCTAAAATAAATTCAGGTATAATGACAAAGTATTTTAATAACATTTCAAAAATATTCACAGAATTGGTTTCAGGCTACTTTTGTTCTCTCTTACCAACATTATTAATTTTTAATTGAGATGATGCTAATGGCACTTTTTCATTTTGGTCAAAATATGTTTATTTATATAATACTATTCTGATTTTTTTCATTCTATCCTTTTGTACTCCTATTAATTGTAAATATAAACTTTTGTAAGGAAGGTGATTCACAAATAGATCGGTTAGCCCTTTGATGATCCTTAGAAATAGAATTTGAAAAGATATAAAAATTTCTATGTCACAGTACCATTTTGATTCATTTTATATTGCCAGATTTAATGGCTAGCACTTAACTATGTATCATTAAATCATAGTATTGATAATGAATTAAACTTTCATGAAATTTTAATAGTATAGTAGACTGTCCGTTTATCTGCTATCCTTTGAGAATAAAATGTGCTGAAGAAATGAGTTTTCTTTAACTGACTATGGAGCTTACTGGTTTAAGCAGAAAAACCTAAAAGTCACTAAATTGTATCTGAACATTTTATGTTCTTTAAGGTATTCTTAGTGCCATGTAGTTAAACCATGGTGTTTCTGCTTGGTATTTATTGTACAACCTATTATATATATTTAAATATATACGTGTATATATTTAAATATATATACATATATATGTATATATATAAATGGCACACTTCTGATTCTGATAAGTTACTTGATTTCCAGTTGATGGTAGTACTTGTGACAAAGCTTTAACCAAGTCATACACTCAGGCACCTATGATATATGATCCTATGTATGCTTATCAATATCTTTTGTCACACAAGTAGCCATAGTATCGTTCCCTCAAGAAGACCTTGTCTTTGCTTTAGAGTTTTCCCTTTTAACATGAAAATACTATTACTGGTCCTTTCAAGTACTTTTTCCTTGCTTACCATTGTTAGTGATTCAAAAATGTTTGTATTCATTCTGCATACTTGTAAGGCTCTTGTGTTATCAGGACATCTGTCTGCAGTTTTCTCTAGTATTGAAAGCAAATAGTGCTCTGCCTTTTCATTTTACACTGTTAAAGCAAAGTGATTTTTACAACCTCCTGCGTATTTGTTTCAACCAGTGTCTTCTGAAACAGAATTCAAGCACAGTGAAAGTATTTGAACTATTTATTCCATAAGTATGTCATAATGACATTTGGTTTGAATCTTATGTTGAAACCTCAGCGCCTTGCACCTTTTGCTTACATCTAATGAGAGTTATCTCTGTTCCAGGTCATGCTTCAATAAGACTACGGGAAAGAACACATTTTCTTTTGGCACAAAAGTTCAGTAGAAGTAAGTGGGGAACTGCCAGGATATGTCTGTCTCCACAAAACAAGCAGAACAAATTTCCATGAATCAAAGCCACTAAGTATAGTTTTAGAGATGGTAGGACATAGTTACCTTCCCTAGAAAAATACTCCAAATGTAGGCACACCCAGTGGCCAGTAGAAAAATGCTCAAGTAAATAGTAGTTCTAACCTGTATATTTCACTCTTCCTACTGAGCTATTAAAGGGGTGGAAATCCACTATAGCTATAATCTTTTTTTCCTCTTTTCTATTTTCGACCTCCCACATGCTTAGTGTTCAGTTCTGCTTACCAAGTGCTTTGAATCTCCCGTAGCACCTCATGTACTACTTCCACAATGGCTGATGGTTTTCAGATAACATGATTCAAACCCATAAGAAACATCTGTAAATATATGGCATTATGTATATATACACATATGTATACATATACATACATATATGTATATATGTATATATACATATATATGTATACATATATGTATATATGTGTATACATGTATATATATGTGTATATATGTATATATGTATGTGTATATATGTATATATATGCTAGATTAATCGCTAAAATGGGCAGAGTAGGGCTGGGAAGGTGGCTCAGTGGTAGGGTGCTTATCTTGCATGCATGAGGCCCTGACTTGGATTCTTCAGCATCACATAAGCAGAAAAAGCTGGAAATGGCGCTGTGGTTAAAGTAGTAGAGTGCTACCCTTCAGCTGAAGAGCTGAGGGACAATGCCCAGGCCCAGAGTTCAGGCCCCATGACTGACCAAAAAAACAAAAAAGGTAGAGTAATGGAGAATCGAAAACCTTTTTTTTCTTCTAATATTGATTTTACTTTCGTTGAGGTTGTATGAGTAAAAACATCTTTAATGTGGCTTATATCACATTTCATTTCTTGGGTGCAATATCTCAGGCCATTTGTATTAGTTTTTTAGAGATTGTTTAAGGATATTCAGGGTATGCAGTATCAGCATTAGGTTGGAGGAAATAAAGCAAGACAGGAGATATCTGTGATTTGATGTACTTAGAAAATTAATGTTAAACTGCTTTTAATCTGCCTTAAAATTTCTGATATAACTTAAAAATTCCCTTTTATTAGACTCTCAGTTATTTTCTAAAAGTTTTCATCATTTGAAGGTTTAAAAACTACAACTTTATTGAACTTAAAGGGCATCTGAAAACTCCTTGAACACTGTCTTACTACAACAGAAATCTATAGCAATATTAAAAAAAAATTGAACTCTGCATAGATCAGCCTCTGAATTTACCTCTTAATCACAAAAGCTGTGGGGCTCTTAAAACCATATTTAAAATGCAAGCTGCTGATGAAAAATAAATAATTCCCCATTGCATTTCAGATGCACATTTACATCCACTTTTTCATACTCTTATCTGCTTGGAGGCCACGACTGAAAAGTACTGAATTTAAAATGCTGGAAGATTCAGAAGATATTTTTCTCATTAGAGTGATTTTTGATAATATTAGGAATGACTAAAAATTTCTGTTCATAAGACAAATGTATTACCAATTTTATGTTCGTAACACATCTTTGAATTAGTGTTTTTAATCTCCATTTTATAGAAGAAGTGATTGAGTCCTACAAAGTTAGGTAATTGTCCAAGGTCATGTGGTTGGAAATGCAATAGAATTCAGATTCAAGCTTGTATTTTTCTGGTGAGCACTGCTTTTTGTTTTTATTTTACATGTAAGAGAAACATACAGAGACACACATTACCAAAAGCTTATTGGAAAATTCAGACAAGAGATAAACATGTTTTCAGTTTTGCCATTTCTTTGAGAACCATCTGAGACTTTTTGCTTTGAAATGCAATTTAACTGTGCATTACTTTGAGTAAGGTGAAGTACAGTTTTATTAGTGGAGTGTTATTGAGTCATTGAGGCTAATGATTTTATGGAACAATATTATTTTAAAAAGCAATATACTATTTAATGTGTAGTATTTACTTCAGTCATAAAAGAAAATTCAAACATCTGGAATAATTTTAAAGCAATAGAACATTTGTGCACAGAAGGATGTTTCTCCCTTATATCTTACAAGACATAGCATATAATTTGAAAAGGTATATGAAAGGTTTTATATTTATACATAGTTTTTTATTTCATTGAGCACATAAACAAAAATCTAATTATTAAAAGGAGAAATTAATGGAAAGTTCTTTGTGGTGAAATCTTACTATTTCTTCAAGTACATCATTATTGGTACTTTATTACAGTGGTTTTTTTGTTTAAAGAAAACTTATTCACCAACATATAGCTTTACCTGACTGTTTTGCTGTTTCTTTGGAACTAACAGTGAAGAAATAAGCAACAAATGTGTAGTATCTCAAGAAACTATATACTAAGGTTTAAGCACTTTTTGATATGAACTTTCTTTCTTTCAAATAAAATTTATCAGAGTAGGTGATAGTTTATTTTAAAGATGTAATAATAATATGAGAGTTAAAAGAGTCAGAACATTTATGATCTGGAAAGAACCTTGCAAATGAGGCTGAGGCAAGAGATTTGTGAGTTTGAAGGTAACCTGGCTGGCATAGTTAAGACACTATCTTAACAACAACAACAACAACAACAACAATTTTTTTTTTTTTTGGGTCCAGTCCTGGGGCCTGAACTCTGGGCCTGGGCGCTGTCCCTCAGCTCTTCAACTCAAGGCTAGCGCTCTACCACTTGAGACACAGCACCACTTCTGGCTTTTTTTCTTTTTTGCTTATGTGGTGCTGAGGAATGAACCCAGGGCCTCATGCATGCAAGGCATGCGCTCTACCACTGAGCCACCTTCCCTGCCCCAATTCAGATATGATTTTATGTGACTAATCCTAGCTACATAGTTTACATAGGTAGGAGAATTGTAGCCTGAATATGGTCTCAGGAAATAAATGTGAGACCCTATCAAAAAATATCCTAAATGACTCCTTCTACCCTTCCCTACCCTGCTTCCATTGTATGTTTGTATATATACACACACATGAATTTTTTCAAAAATTGTATTGGATATTTTAGAAATATAAATCTTTTGGTTGATTCTGAAGGTTTGAACAGGCCAATGAGTATTCTCATCATCGAGGCATTCTGTGGGGGCTCCCATAAACAGCTGGTAGACCTGCTCCAAGAAGAACTGAAAGACTGTGCCGTTTATACCCTCCCTGCAAAGAAATGGCATTGGAGAGCACGGACAGCAGCTTTATACTTCTCTCAGAATGTTCCTATCAGTGAGCATTACAGGTAATGACAACTCAAGATGTATTTTCAGCTTCTTTGTACTGTACTACTTGAAGTTATGATGTTGCTTTTCTATTCATGTTTGTGAGAATTTCTTCATCTATGGAACTGATTGGAGACTATAGTGGATACGTCTTCAGACAGCAAAGCATTGGAGTATACTTACATGCTCAGAACATCCACCTCATAGAAAAGTGGCCCCATTGAGAACTTATCAATCTATTCACTCTTGGTTTGTGATTTTATTCTAGGCATGTTTGTGGCTGTGGTAGACTTTTTTTTCTTGACAAGAATGAGACATCTTATGTGCATAGGAAATGTTGTTGTTGTTGTTGTTGAAGTTAGCTCCTTAACCTCTTGTGCTTTTTGTTGTGAGTACACTGTTTTTTTGAAATTATATTTAGATTGTCTTTGTGCCATAGTTGATAAGTTGGATATAAACCAGAATTTAATGACTATTGAGGTAGAGATAGATATAGCAATTCAAACACCACGAGAGAATGAAAAATGAAGACATTGATTTTGAATGTGACAAACTGATGGTAGCATACTAGAACTATTAACTTCCACCTCCCCTCCCTTTCCCCCTTTTCTCCTCCCTTCTCCTTCTTCCCTCCCATCCTCCTTTCCTCCTTGCTCTCTCCCTCTCCCCCTCCTTCCCTTTCTCCCTCCCCTTTCTCCCTCCCTGCCTGCCTGCCTTCCTTCCTTCCTTCCCTCCTTCGTTCGTTCGTTCCTTCCTTCCCCTTCCTCTTTCCCTTCCCCTTTCCCTTCCCCTTTCCCTTTCCCTTTCCTCAGAGTCTCATTATATTGTCCAGGCTGACATGGAACTCATGATCCTCTGAATACCGATTAATTAAAAACTACTATTTTTTGTTTTATTTATTTGTTTTTCCCCTACCATCCCTTCCCACCCTACCTCCCCAAATCCTCCCTCCCTGCCCCAACTTGTAAAAGTTTGTTTTCAACTTAGTGTCTTGTACATCTCATTGTTACAGTGGGTCAACCTGTATCCTTATTTCAGCATTTTGTTATTTCCTTTCCCCTCCCCAAATTAGAAAAATGTATGTACAAGATGCAGGGCACTGGAAACAAGTACAGTGAAACAGCACTTATATCTTGGGGGAAGAACATACAAAAGGAACAAAGAAAATCACATAATACATTGTAAGTACATTAAAAACAACATCAAGAAACAAAGGAGGAGTCAACAATGCTTGATAAGAAATGTACTCATTACCTTGCTCATGTAACTGTAACCCCTCTGTACAGTATTTTCACAATAAAAAACATAAAAGGAAAAAAAACAACAGCAATAAAGATAAAACCTCTCGTGTTCCTATCTTTGGGTTCATTTTGCTTAGCATCATCTTGTATGGTCATATGTACATGGCTTTTGACCTTTCTGCTTGTCCTAGACGTATACTAGTTATTGCAAATAAGGGAAACCATGGGACCTATGCTTCTTTGGGCCTGGCTTACTTCACATAATATAATTTTTTCCAGGTCTTTCCATTACCTAACAAATGGGGCGGTGTCATTCTTTCTGATAGAGGCATAGAATTCCATTATAGGTTTTATATATGTGTGTGTGTGTGTGTGTGTGTATATATATATAAAATATAAACACATTTTCTTGATCCATTCATCTACTTAGGGACATCTGGATTGGTTCCATATCTTAGATATGGTGAGTAATGCTGTGTTAAACATAGTTGTGCTGGTAGTTTTAGTATGGCCTTATTTGTGTAAATGCCTAAAAGTGTGATTGTTGGGTCATAGGGGAGCTGTATGTGTAGTCTTTTGAGGAACCTCCGTACTGCTTTCCAAAGTGGTTGAACAAGTTTACACTCCCACTAATAATGCCATAGGGAAAAACTTCTATTAAAAAGAGTCATATTGAACACACTACATCAGTGGTGAAGAAACAAGGATAACTTTGGGGAAGCAGGGAATAATTGAAATGGAATCTCTGAATATTTCTATCTCCTTCTTCAGTCATCAGTGATTCCTTATGTTTCCCAATTATTTAATAGTGGCAGACTATCCTATGATGGTTTACATATTGGATACTTTGCCAGGCTGGGTTCCTTTGTGTAGGATTGTGTTGGTTTACATAGGAGTGAGAGGTGCCAGGCAGATAGTGAATGGAGTTAGAGTATTCAGGCTAGAAGAAGGGCCTGCTGCAAGTTGCACTAAAACCTTGGTTCTAGTTGCCCTGTCCATTTGCTAAAATGAACCAGCCATAAGAGTACAGCAGTATAGATTACTGTTCCTAGCAGTCATTTGGGAGACATTCAGAGAATAATCCATTTTGTGTATTACAATGGAATTCTATGCCTCCATCAGAAAGAAGGACATTGCCCCATTTGTTAGGAAATGGAAAGACTTGGAAAAAATTATATTGAGTGAAGTAAGCCAGGCCCAAAGAAACATAGGTCCCATGGTTTCCCTTATTTGCAATATCTAGTATATGTATGAGTCAAGCAGAAAAGGTCAGATAATGTGATGTCAGGAAAATGAACCCTTAGAGATGTATTTTAATGTTTTTTCTTTCATACATGTGTTTCTAACGCATTTATGAGATTATCTCTTTGTTGCTTTGCATGTCCCTCCCCCACAGTATAACCCCTGCTTTCACTATATTTGATGTCAGTATAACTTGTAGAGGAGATGGGGAAAAACCAGTTGTTTAAGGATACAGGTGGATCTGATGCAACAATGAGAAGTACAAGTTGTCATGTCCAAAACGAGCTTTACAACGTCGGTGGGGGGGGGTGGAGGGAGGGGAAGGAGAAGGATTTTATTGGGGGGGAGGGGGGAGGCTGGGAAGGGATGTGAAGGGTAAACCAAAGGAGGAGGCTGCAATGCTTGGTAAGAAATGTATGCATTATCCTGCCCATGTAATTGTAACCCCTCTGTACAGTATGTTCACAAATAAAATAAAATTAAATTAAAAAAATAATCCATTTTGTGTATGAAAATCATGTATTGTTGCTTATAATTTAAAGTGTCTGGTGGAATAGCAGCATTCAAGTTACATTACTTTGGATTTTACAGGTAAGATACTATTTAGTGCATATTTTTTGCATAATTCAATATTTTATATACTGATAGCACTAAGTGAATATTGTTGATTCACTAGTAGTAGGCGAAATTTCAATGAGTGTTGATAGAAATTTCAATGAGTGTTGATAGAAAAGTTGCAAAGGTATGCCTTTTGCTGTATTCAGATCTCACTGTTTATGCTGTTTTCCCATCTTGTTTGTGTTTTTGCATCACCAATTGTATTATACTACTTCAGGCCAAGTAATACATCTAAGTTTATGGCACATTTCGCTTTGACATTCCCATTCAATGTAATAAAAATCTACAGTGATTTGGGACTATATCTGCTTGATTTTATTTTGATTATGAAGTTCTTGTGAATTAGATTATTATATTACAGATATCCAGTTTTGTCATTGCTAGTCATAACTTAGTGCCTAATAATGGTATCTGTCATATTCCAAGCCCAGCCATTTAGTCTGCTCAGTTAACTGTAATAATCTATTCATGCATCACTCATACATACCTCACCAATACAATATATACTTATATGTGACCAAAGATAACTTACCTACTCTACCAAATAACCCTTTGAATACTTACAAAAAAAAATAATAGCAGTTTCAAAACCTAAGCTAAGTTGAAGAATGTGCTTACTCAGTTCAAGACTGAAGTGCAAGAATAACTTTTTATTACACCAGATAAATCTGATCTCTTTTTTAAAATTATTTTTCTCTTTCATTATTAAAAAAATTTATTGTGAAAATACCATAAAGAGGGATTACAATTACATGGGCAAGGTAATGAGTACATTTCTTATCAAGCATTGTTGCCTCCTCCTTTGTTTCTCATCCTCTTTGAGACTTTAAAGCTATAAGAGGATTTCGTTTTCTCTTCTTTTTATATATCTTTTTATACATACTGATATATAAATCATAAAAATTAATAACTATAAAATGATTAAGCACCAATATTACCTACTATGGAAGAAAACAGCATCAGAAATGATATTACTTGTATAGGACAAGTAAGATTATGTCTGATTGTGAGAAAAACCCTGACTGTAGGTATGTATGTATTTTTCTTAGCTTCTGTACAGGTAATTGTTATTTTCATAAGTTTCTTGGAAATATTTTAGTATGAAAACAACAAATACTACAGTCTAAATAATCAGTTTGATTCACTTTTATCTTGACAGCTAAAAAGAATACACCATGAATCACACTAGGGCTATTCATTTTTGTTACAAAAGTTCAAGAAATTATTTTTCTCTTGTCTACTTGGTAATTATTGTAATTTATAGGTCACATTAAAAGTTGGCTTCTGGAAATTTCACAAAATTTAGAGAAAGTTTTTGATGAAAGGTTTTAAATTTTATGTTCTGAAATGAGTCATTTGTCCCAGGACCAAGGATTTCTACTTTATTAGGATGCCTTAGAGTAGGCATGAAGGATGTATGTTTCATTTTTCTTCCTGGAGTATCTTTTCTGAGATGAAAGAATAACTGTTAAAGTCACTTTTCACTTCAGATGCTTGTATGTTTTGCTGTATGTGAAGTATTATGGCAGTTACTCATTGTTGCCCTTGTAACATCTATTCTTCCTTGTTATCTTTTGGGTAGCCCCTGTGAGCTAAGCATCATCTCATTCTCTTTTGCAAGATTGCCTAAATGTTCCTTGTTAGAGTTAGTCCCAAGTTATGGCAAATTAGGGTGTTTTTGTTTTTGTTTTTTTAACAATCCTTGAGTACCTACCTCCTCCTGAGAGTAAAGCATAACGGATCCAAATTGATTGTGGTGATCCCATTCTCTTATGCAAAATTTCCTCAACATTCCCTGTAAGTAAAGTTCGTCAATCCCCAAATCATGGCAAATTAGTGTTAGGGGGATAACCTCTCATCAGACCTCTTATACAGTTTTCAGATAAGTGTTACTGTTACTTTTAAGTTTTACTTTTGGAAGGAGAGAACTAACTCTCCTTTTCTTAACCATGAATTACAACTGTAAGGATAAAAGCCACAAATGGCTGTGCTAGACTTCTATTTTGTACAATATAAATACCTCACATGAATAATCCTTCTGTCTCTAAAACATCTAGAAATGCTTTGTAAAACCCAAATAATTTCATTTTAGCCTTTTTTTTTTTTTGAGCAAAGATCAAGAAAATTGTAAGGCCCCAACTGAGAAAGGATCAGGAAAATAGAATGGTTTTTGGCTGTGAATCAGTGGTTTCTGATTTTTATAAAAGGAATTTGTTAAGTAAATTATTACATTTGTGAAAAGAAATGTAGTAGATTCCTAACCTAAAGCAGAAAATTCTTCTTTTAATTGAGAGGGTAGTTTTGAAAAATCCGTTAGTGTGGTTTGGTCTATTTTTTTTTTTAAATTGTGAAAATACTGTACAGAGGGGTTACAAATACATGGGCAAGATAATGAGTACATTTCTTTTTTTTTTTGTCTTTTTCTTTTTTGGTACTGGGGATCGAACCCAGGACGTTGCGCTTGCTAGACAAGCGCTTTGCCACTGAGCTACATCCCAGCCCGAGTACATTTCTTATCAAGCATTGTAGCCTCCTCCTTTGTTTCCCCTTCCCATCCCTTCCCATCCTCCCCCCCACCCCCTTGGCCCCCCACCAAAGTTGTGAAATTTGTTTTCTTTATTTTTTCGTTTTAAAAAAAATTTATTTTTTTATTGTGAAAATATTGTACAGAGGGGTTACAATTGCATGGGCAAGATAATGAGTACATTTCTTATCAAGCATTGTAGCCTACTCCTTTGTTTCCCCTTCCCATCCCTTCCCATCCTCCCTCCGCCCTCCCACCCAATCCTCCTGCTACCGCTCTCCATCCCCCCCATTGTAAAGTTCATTTTTCGACATAATGACTTGTACATCTCATTGATGCAGTGGGTCCACCTGTATACCTATTTAAATGATTTGTTTTTCCCTTTCCCCTCCACAAATTATACCGACATCAAATACAGTGAAAGCAGGGGTTATACTGTGGGGGAGGGACATACAAAGCAACAAAGAAATAATCTTATAAATGCATTAGAAACAATGGCATGAAAGAAAAAAAACATTTGAATACATATCTTAGGGTTCATTTCCCTAACATCACCTTATCTGACCTTTTCTGCTTGACTCAGACATATACTAGATATTGCAAATAAGGGAAACCATGGGACCTATGTTTCTTTGGGCCTGGCTTACTTCACTTAATATAATTTTTTCCAAGCCTTTCCATTTCCTAACAAATGGGGCAATGCCATTCTTTCTAATGGAGGATAGAATTCCATTGTGTATATATACCACATTTTCTTGATCCACTCATCAACTGAGGGGCATCTGGGTTGTTTCAATATCTTAGCTATGGGAAATAATGCTGCAATAAGCATAGTTGTGCTGGCAGCTTTAGTATGACCTTGTTTGTGATCATTTGGATAAATGCCCAAAAGTGGGATTGCTGGGTCATAGGGGAGCTCTATGTGGAGTCTTTTGAGGAACCTCTATACTACTTTCCAAAGTGGTTGAACAAGTTTACACTCCCACCAACAAAGCAGTAAGATTCCCTTCTGTCCACATCCCCTCCAGCATCTGTTGTTATTAGAGTTCTTGATTTTAGCCATTCTAACGGGAGTGAGGTGGTATCTCAATGTTGTTTTGATTTGCATTTCTTTTATGGCTAGGGAGGTTGAACATTTCTTCATGTGTCTATTGGTCATCCTTCTTTCCTCTTCAGAGAAGTTTCTCTTTAAATCTTTAGCCCACTTATTTATTGGGCGGTTCTTTCTTTGAGGATTTGTTGTTGGGAGATTTAATTTTTTGAGTTCCAAGTATATTTTAGATATGAGACCCTTGTCCATTGTATGGCTAGTGAAGGTCTTCTCCCAATCCGTGGGCTTTCTATTGATCTTGCTAGCTATGTCTTTTGCCATGAAGAAGCTCTGCAACTTCATGCAATCCCATTTGTCCAACCTTTCTTTGATTTGTTGTGTTTCTGGGTCTCTATTACGAAAATTTCGGCCTGTGCCAAGGATACCTAGGGTTTCTCCTATTCCATCCTGTAATGTTTTCAGAGTGTCTGCTTTGACTTCGAGGTCTTTGATCCATTTGGAGTTGATTCTGGTGCAGGGTGATATAAAAGGATCTAGCTTTAGTTTTCTACAAGTAGTTAACCAATTTTGCTAGCACTATTTACTGAAGAGGCTTTCTTTCTTCCATTCTATTTTTTAGCTCCCTTATTGAAGATTAGATGGCTATAGGTCTGTAGATTCATTTTTGGGTTTTCAATTCTATTCCATTGGGTTTGGTCTTTTTTTAAATATCAGTTTTATATTTTCTTTAATTGAAATATAAAAAATTATATATAATGGGATTTCATGTAGTGATTCATATCATGTATACATGATGTAATGTTTAAATACATGGTGTAATGTTTAATGTCTTCTCAGCCATTTGTTATCTCTTCATGGTAAAACCATTTAGAATCAATCCTTTGAACTATACAATACTTAATTTTTACCTGTAATTACCCTCTCATACTTTAGAAGATACTGAAAAAATATGCACAGAAGTGTTTTTATTTGCTAGCTATGGTAAATATAGAGGTAAAAGAGTGAAAGCATGCATGTTTATACTGAAATTGAATGATGAGGATTGCTAGGTAAGAGTATAGTAGAGGCAGTCAGGGCAATCAGTGCCCCACTTGTGACCCTTGTACTTTTGCTTGTTCCCTGCTCTATTTATTGTTCCTGTGTACATCAATAGTTGTAATAATAGAGAGACTAAAATAAAAACAGTGAAAAAGAGTGAAATTGAAAGCAAATATACAATGGAGATAAACAAAACCAAAGTTGTTACTTTGAAGTAAGATGAATAAACCAAAGGCACAATTGATTTCTTTGAAGACACAATAACTTCTGAAATAAAACAAATAATGATAGATACAGTACAGATCAATAAAAACAGGAAAATGCATTGAATGCTTTCATGTTAATATACTTTAAACCTAGATAAAATGGATAATTTCTTGGAAAAATATAACTTATAGAACCACATTCAACATGAATAGTGAGTATTAAATAATCACTAAATTCACTGGAGGGTGGGAGTAGAATACATTGGTGGAACTGGTTTAACACATCTATGTTACCCTGCCTCTTTTTAAACGTGGGTTTGGTAAGGACTGATTTCTTCTTTCTTAGTTTTTTAGCTTTTATTTTTGTTTGTTTTTTTGTTTTAGTCACACACATCCTTGCTGTTGATAGATGTCACCCTTTTGATACCTTTTCTCAAACATATGAGCATGCTTGTGTGTATATTTACCTTTAAATAGTTGTGAAATGGCCACATGTGTTTTATAAATTGCCCATGGAACAGGATAGGAAATACTGGGTAGGAAATGAATAGAATAACTATTTAATCATAGAAATAATGGATAAAATAGAGTTGTTCTTACTTCTTTTATAATTTTCTCTTTTCCTTACTGTTAGCATGACTAAAATTTAGCTCAGTAGATTATTTCTTAGAAAATATTTTTTTCTTTCTCAGATACACTGGTTACTGTGAAACATTGATTTGGGGAAAATGATCATTTTAGATGATCTTAGCTTCTTATACATGTTTCTTATTAATAGCTCTTATGAATAAAGTTATGAAGTAAATGACTAGATGTAGTTGATTAGTAAGGTTGTGGTTTCTAATATAATTTCTATTTCTGACCCAGTAATTTAAAGTTTACTATGCTGACAATGATATCTTATTCTGAAGTTTTGCCTATTGACAAAATATAAATTATTTAATGCTATTTTTATTAAATTTTATCTTTTAAAATAATTATACACTGTTTAATAATTCAATCTTCTTTTTATTTGTATGCATCAAAAGTTGGTAGTATAAAAAGTGACAATGAGTTTGGTGTTTTGAGGCATGTCTGTAACCCTCCTACTCAGAGAATCATGAGATCATGAGATCATACGCTACTCTATCCAAAAAATGTAAATAAATAGAAAAGATCCGTACATGTTTAAGCCCTTATAGTACAATCAATTTTTTTTTTTTGTTTGTGTATCAGTCTTAGGGCTTGAACTTAGGTCTCAGCTCTGTCCCTGGGCTTTTTTGCTCAAGGTTAATATTCTACTACTTGAGCCATACCTCTACTTCTGGCTTTTGAGGGATTGATTAGAGATAAGGATCTCATGGACATTCCTGCCTGGACTGGCTTTGAACCTCAGTTTTCAGATCTTAGCCTCCTTAATAGCGAGGATTGCTAACAATTAGCCACTCTTGCCCAGCTTGTACAACATTTTTTATCTCTATATAATAACTTGAAAAAAATTGAAAAAAGAATAAACAGTGATACAAATAACGTAATGAATACTTACCACTCAAGAGGCATTCTTCAGTCCTAAAAGCTGTGTATAACTGCCCTGGCATTATAGGGGAAGAAGCAACAGCCAATTTACTTTCTTGGATTTCAGTTACTAAGCTAGTTGTTGATTAATACGGGATTTCAGCTCAAGTCTGGCAACCTGCAATGATCCCATACAGTTTGCTTATTGTAAGAACTGCTATGCTATCTTACTTTCCAGTAGTAGAAAGGGAAATGAGTTAAATCTAAGTATTGTTTTGTTCAAAATATATTGCTAAGGATGTGACGGGGTTAGGAGGGACAGGAGAAGGATGACCAACATGCATTTTGCTGTAAACTGACACATTGAATTGAAATCCCTTTATATAACTACTGAAAATAATAAAAAATAAATATTATACCTTGAAAAAATTGTACTAAAATTTACTATCTGAAGTGGGCGTGTTGCTTTTCCTGTCTTGAGAAGTATTATACTTCTTGAATTGTATTGTAATATAGAAGCTGGAATCCAGCAGCCTTTTTAGGTTTGTAAGGCATGCTCATATTTCCTTAGTACATTTCCTTTTAGTTTTCAGCCTTGGAAGTCATAGGTCATTTGTGTTTTCTTCTATTGAGGCTTCTCTTTAAAATACAAATAAGGAATTAACGCATGAAGCTTGAGCTTTTTTTATTCATAGGGTAAACTAATGAATACACAATATGTTTGGGATGCTCAATCCCTGCCATTCACAAAATATGATAAGACTAGTATACTGCAAAGTTTTTTGTGGCTTTTGAACTTGCTAGAGGCACCATGGCATTACTGCCCAGATCAATAGCCTTATGTTGTTACTAGTTACATGTTCCTCTTATAGTTTGGATGATGTTCTCTGACACTATATAAATAATTTTGTCATTAGGTGCACTGTAGCATCTCATAATCTCACCATTTTGTGACTGCTCCATTTGTGAGAACTGGTTGAGAGATTCCTCATCATTTGCTCAGCCAACCAGCTTCCCTATCTTGTACTGCCTTGTTGTGGGGTTCTGCTTTAGTTTGTTTTCATATCAATCTTGCTGTCTTGTCCAGCCAGCCTCCACTAGCCTTTTAGATGTGTAGGGCCTTTACAGGTTCCTCAGCAGTATTTTATCTTTGTCAAGTCTTTCCCGATTGTTCAGTTTATACACTTGGACTTGGTGTTGAAAATGTTGCTGACAATAACACTAAAGAATAGAATGATTCTGAGAACCAAATAATAATTCAGTCACTATCTGTCTCTCTTATCCATCTCTTTCTTCTATTCTTTTCACTTTCATTCCCTCCCTCTCACACACAAACATAACTACATAATTTTTTATTGCAAAACTAAAATTTAAACCTGTGTGTTGCTCCCTAAATGATGGTTTGTGGGGTTCATTTTTTTGTACTTTTCTTTATGCTCATGTTTCAGTGCTCCCATAAAGGAAAATTTTCCAATAGCAGAAGAAAAAATGTTTTCTTGTTATGTTATGTAGTTTATTCTTACCACAACCTGCTAATTCAAAAATGTTTGTATAGTTAGTAACACATACTGTGAAGCCACTGCTTCCAAGAAGTTAAAATACTGCAGTTTGACTTTAAGTATATGCTTTAATATCCCTTGTAGCTTATTTTAAAATAAAACAAAATATCACATGTAAGGTTCTTTACAGCCCCCTAGGTAATGGTTCACATGGATACAAGACATTATTTCTAACACATTCTGTGCCTTAAAGACCTCCTGGGTAAATCTCTTATATATTTACTTTTTGAAATCTGACAACTGTATTTTAGAACACAAAGTGAATGTTTATTACACTTTCACAGAGGGTAGAAAGATCATTATTTTTAATGAATGGGATGGAAAACGGGAAAAAAGTAAAAAGAAATCCCTAAATAGATGACAAAATACACTATTGTGTGATAGAGCCTCGTCTGAAGTATAACCTTTTATAATTTTGCTTTTATAGCTTTCATGCTTGATTTTCACATAATTGAAACTTTTCTGATTTTAGAGTACTTGTAACCTGATTTTTTTTTTTAGGTGTTCAGTGTGTTCATCATAGTTTTCATAAGATTGAATTCTATGTCTATCCTCATGTTTGGAAAAAGTTTTCTGTGTTTACACAGATCTTAGTCAAAGTAAACATGTTTGCTTTTGCTACTGTAAGGTGTACATAGATGTGAATCTCTGACATTTTGGGCCTTAAAAGCTATGCTGCAGATCCTTTGTAATTTTTTTCCCCTTAAGCCATCTTAGAGAAGCTTTATTTTATTTTTATTATTATTATAAAGGTAATGTACAGAGGGTTATCATTTCAGAAGTCAGGTAATGAGAATATTTCTTTTTGGACAATATTACTCCTTTTAAGGAGGTTTTATTTATGTATTTTTGGGTCCGGTCGTGGGGCCTGAACTCTCGGCCTGGGTGCTGTCCCTCAGCTCTTCAGCTTAAGGCTAGCACTCTACCACTGAAGCCACAGTGCCACTTCTGGCTTTTTTCCTTTTGTTCATGTGGTGCTGAGGAATCGAACCCAGGGCCTCAAGCATGCAAGGCAAGTGCTCTACCACTGAGCCACCTTCCCAGCCCCTTTAAGGAGGTTTTACTAAGGAAGTTTTCACATTTGTTTGTTTACTTGGGGTTAGGATTTCGCCTTCTACACTCCTTTGGGCACATCGTTTTGTATAGCCAATGACTGAGTTTTGTATATATTTCCTCTGTTTGTAGACCTCTATTGTTTAGGCTCTGACATTAAGTCCCATGATGGACCTGTTGTTTTCTGAGCTTCCAGCCTGTAGGAATAGCTATGAGGGGAAGTCAGGAGATGAGTCAGGGTTACTACACTCAAAAAAGCCCCTCTGTCCATGTCGGTCATAAGTCTTTTTAAAGAACATAGTCTCACATATTAAGTGTATTTCTTCCTGTAAAGGTTCTAATATGGCTTTTTTTCTTCATCATCTCATACTAGTAATAAAAGTTTAACATTCCCCTTTTTAGGAGAAGGACCAGAAGGAGAGCTCAGTGGGAGGAATAGTGGGGGAAGATTTGTCCAAAATCCCCTGTTATCTTTGGTGTTCCTGTAAGCTTGTTTTCATTATTCTTTCCTTTTATCAGTATTTATTAAGATCTCATACCTGTATTAGTATTGGTGGAATGAAGCCAAAGTTGATAAACTTGGACATATGGAGTCAGCATATAGTAGACCTTAGTAAACCCAGGGTTGAGATCATGCCCTTTGAAAACAGGCAGTAGCATTCCATTCCCACACCACAGAAACATCTGCTGTGGCCTACAGGATGTGAATATTGCCTCTTCCCTCAGTTCCCTCATCTTACAAATTTGTTTTAGCAGCATTGGTTTTATTATTTACTCTAAAAATGTCCAGCTCTTTTCTACCTCTGGTCCTGTTACTTCTTGTTGATCTCTTGGCCAGCAACATGTAGCTAAACCTCTGCCCTCCATGCTTTGGTCTCCCTTGCTTTCTCTTTTCCCATCTCTCAAGTCCTGGTAAATTTCATTTCCTCATGCTTTCCCTAAGCAATAAGTCCTCTATCTCAGTACCTTTCTCTCAACTCTATAATATGATTTAGTGTAACTTGTGATTATTTCAATGGTTTACTTTGCTTTGATTTGTTTGTCTCTTAATTTTATTCTGTTTCATGAAGACTAAGGGACTTATGTCTTCATTTTTCATTTTTTCCCTACTAGCACTTAACATACTTCCTAACAGATAGTAGTTACTAAGTAAACATGGCTGAATGAATGGACTATGAAAATACAAACAAAATATAGTTGCAATTATCTTTGTGAATTTTCTTATTTTTTTCTACTATAAATATTATGTAGAAACATGTTTTTGTGTGTTTGTAGAAACTGCATAAGGAACCTTTGTATAAGTAGTTCTGGAATTTTTTTAAATTCAGGATCTACTAGAATCTAGAATATGTTTATAATAGTTCATAAATTGTGATTACATTTTTGAGGATTTGTAGTTTTGTCATCCACTCACAGTGGTCTTTTAACTTACTGTAACTTTCATGATAGAAGAGATTTGAATTTAGCTTAAAGAGGCATTTTGTTTGGCTACTGAATTATTTCAGTTTCTTCCTTCCTTCCTTCCTTCCTTCCTTCCTTCCTTCCTTCCTTCCTTCCTTCCTTCCTTCCTTCCTCCCTTCCTTTCTCTCTCTTTCTTTCTTTCTTCCTTCCTTCCTTCCTTTCTCTCTCTCTTTCTTTCTTTCTTTCTTGCTATTGTGGCAGTACTGGGCATAAAAAGCTGACAACCTATCACTATAAACTATCTATCTATCTATCTATCTATCTATCTATCTATCTATCTATCTATCTATCTATCTATCTATCCATCTATCCATTTCCAGCTTTTTGGCGGTTAATTGGAGAGAAAAGCTTCAGGCTGGCTTCAAATAGACATCCTCATATTTCTGCCTCGACTAGGTAGATTACAGTCTAGTACTGGTGTCCAACTAAAATTTTATTTTATTTGTATTTTAAAGTTTTTTTTTATGTAGACATGCACTGTTTTGGTCACAAGTGCCACTAGCCACCTTTGTTTATCATATTCATGTTATTTAAAACCCTTGTTTTGTCTTTATGTTTGTGGCTTCTGGTTAATCATTTATCCATCAATGCATCTTCAAATGGTTTTTAATATATTTAATTGAGTGGGGAATCAGCAGTTCTGATTTTAATTCAAACTCTACCATCAGTTATTTAGTCTGAAAAAGTAACTTCTCAAATTTAGAATTGTTTTGTTTTTATCAGTAATTGGAAGTTTATTTATTCCTGAGTTCTATGATGTCATGAACAAATAATTAAAATTAAGAACAAGATTTAAGGAGTTCTAACGTTAAGAGCAGTTTTGTCTTTTTCACTCACATTTGTCACCAGCCATTGTTTACTTTAACTTCAGATTTTTTTCCCCTAGTCTTACTTGTATACTTCTTTGCATATTTGCTAATGATATATAGCTTTTATTTTTAATTTAGAAAATTTGAGGAGTATATTCTTACAATATTGTTCTTGTATTTTGGAAATAGCTCTGTTGTGATTTCTTGGTTTTTAGTCTTAGAATTTCTTTTCAAAGATGTTTGACCTTTAAGTTACCTATTTGTCTCTGTGAACATAGAACATAACACCAAATTCACATGATGTTACATTAGAATGCACACAGAATAATTACTTATAGATAGGGCAGTGTTCACTAAAGAAGTATAGAAGAGAGTGTTTACTTTTTGTTCAGCAAATTCTGAGGTACCTGAGAGTATGTTAGAGATTTTAGTAGATGGAAACAAATTGAAATAATACCAAAGAAGAAGGCAGCATTGTGAACAAAGTTGTGGACACAGGAAAAATAGGGAAATGTTTAGAAACAAAGTTTGGTTTAGGCTGATCATGGTTTGAATAAGAGAGAGTCACTGGTTGGGATGATAGGCGTATTTTGTTCTGTCTAGTACATATATATTCCTTCCTTTTATTCTTGTGCTAGTAGTAGTAGAACTTGAACACAGGGCCTCTTTGTTTCTTTGTTTGTTTTGTGCAGTCCTGGAGCTTGAAAGCATGGCTTACGAGCTTCTTAACTTGTAGATGAGTCTCTTGGACTTTCCTTCTCTGGCTAGCTTTGAATTGTGATCCTTAGAGCTGAGAGTCCTGAATAGTCTCAGCCATTGGCCCCTCAGTTTTTTTTTGTTTGTTTTTTGTTTTTGTTTTGGTTGTGGGGTTTGAACTCTGGGCCTGGGCACTGTCCCTCAGCACTTCAGCTCAAGGCAAGTGCTCTACCACTTCAGTCACAGTGCCACTTCTGGTTTTCTGAGTGGTTTATTGGAAAAAAGAGTTTCCTGCCCGGTCTGGCTTTGAACAGGGATCCTCAGATTTCAGCTTCCTGAGTAGCTAGGATTACAGGTATGAGCCCACCAGCCATGGCTGGGGTTTCTTTTTTATAATTATTGTTTTTTGATTGTTTTTGTGTTCTTTTGCCAGTAAATTAGAAATAGAGTCTCTCTGATTTTTCTTCCTGGGCTCTTTTTAAGTAGCAATCCTCATATCTCAGCTTTCTGAGTAGCTAGGATTACACATATGAGCCACAGGCACATTCTTCAATTCAAGGTTAAGAATTTGCTGAACATTTATTTTCAGTGGTAAGTCTCCTTTGAATTGTCTATCACTCAGGAGACTGAGTTGCATGTGATTGAAAACCAATTCACAATCACATCAACCTTAAGGAAAGTATATTAGGTCATATAACTGCAAGTCCTAGGGTGTTTTGATCAGAAGTAAGTCTGGATCTAGTGATTTAGGTCTGCTGTTAGGTATAGTTTTTTGATTCTACTTTTCTTATTTTGGCTGTAGTGTGAAGCACACTGTATGGATCACTATTTAAGCCAAGCTTAGTACATTCTACCAGCTATATTACCTTTCTGTAAAATAGTACCTTTTTCTTCTAACTAAAGTCGCAAAATTAAATGAGTGCATTTTTTTTTGTTTATATCATGTGTCCTTTTAATGTGTTACGTGGCAGAACATATCTTATGTGAAGAATGGCTAAATTTGAGTTGTATTACCATTTTGGAATTGAGGTGTGGACTCAGTACAATTCAAGACACATGATACGAATGAGGGAGAACAAAAGGAAAAGTGTACCATTAGGCATTAAGGAAGGTGAAATGATGTTTTGCAGACCAAAACAAAACAAAACAGGGTTCTGTAAAAACTGAATAGACTGAATAGAGCAACAGTACAGCAGTACAGATGAAAGACCATTTATGATGGTGGAAATGATGAATTTTCAATATTTAATACAGAAATAATGATACTTTGAATGAGAACAATGACAGTAAGAATGCAAAGTAGGAAAGGAATTATCAGTATGAATAAAATTCATCTTGTTTGTGCTTCACTATGAAATTGATATAATAGCTGAAAGTTGCCTTTGTTTTTGCTTATAAAAAATTGGAAGTTGGGTGCTGGTATCTCATACCTGTATTCCTAGTTACTCAGAAGGCTGTGGTCTGAGGAGAAGCCAAACTGGGTAGGAAAGTCTGTACAACTTTTATTTCCAGTTCTCCACCATATAGCTGGAAGTAAAGCTGTGGCTTAAGTGGTACAGTCCCAGATTTCAGTGGAAAAGTAGAATGACAGCATCCAGACCTTAAATTCAAGCCCTAGTAATGGCGTTTAAAAAAAAAAAAAGAAGAATTTGAGGTATATATTTACTATGTCATTATTATGAAAATCACTACCAAAGCAGTTCATTGGTGATGATTATTTTGAAAATAGAACCTGATAATTGCAAATTGTTTCTATTTACTCAGTATATTTTCTCAGTGAGTTTGCTTTGGGAGCCAGCTTCTCCTATTTGGACAATGGTCACTTGAGTCTGTGCTTTCTAAAACAGTCATAGAATAATGTATGTTTCTAGGGAAATCCCCTACACTTGGTAACTTGAATTTCATATTACTAATCTGAGGTATGGAGGATATGAGGATTTTAGCCTATATATTTTTTCTCTGTGCATCCAGCATTTATACAGGTATTTATTTACATACTAATTATTTTAGTAGAGTCCCAGATTTTAAGAAGATGAAGTTGGCAAAGAATGTTAGTTATTTTTGTCCTTATTCTATTATAAACTTAAATGTAATGAAAAAAATTGATGAAATCCAAATATCTAGTACAATTTGAGGCAACATTATTTGTATGTGTATGCCAGGTAACAGTTGTATTATGGAGTCTCTTTTTCATATGTGATCATTCTTAGCATTTATTTTTTAATGCTAGGTATCAGTTTTCTCAAACAGAAATTTTAACTTTTTAATCAATTCACTTTTAGTAAAAAATTATATTTTCGGTACCATTTTGCTAGAAAATTGCTGCCAGGGAACCAAACAGTAGCTCAGATCCATTGTTGTTCAGTTTTAGGACACTTGACTTGCTATTTCATTGTAATTGGTGGGAATGGAGATATTAGAACTCATAGTATATAAAGAATGATTGTCAGGGCCATATAATTTTATTAGCAGTATTTTTATTTTCACCAGTCTTCAAAGATATCTAATGACTTTCATGTTTGATTTGCAATATTTTTTGAAAAATAAGAGAAGCAGCTGAGAATATGTTTTATTTGATCTGAACTTACAGTTCTGTTTAATATGTGAAGAGTTTATGTAAGGGAGTATTTTCTTTGTGTGATTTTGTTATTTAGAACTGAGATTAGAAAAAAGGAGACACACAAATATGAAATCTAAGTACCTTTTTAAGGATTGAACTACCTGAAAACATTCTTTGGAAATGTGATCTTAATAGTTGCTTTCTTTAACCATTTTTATTTTAAATAAAATGGTGGCTTAGGTAGTGATCCACTTGAACAGTGTTGAGATTTTTGCCCCTATGGAAAAAAAGCTATCTGAAAACTCTTGTTCTTTAATATGTTCAGCAAGCATATATTTTACAAATATTACTGGTATTAAAATGCATTTTCTAATTAAATGTCTAAATCTAAGAGAAGTTATGGTAAGTAAAAAGTTCTTAGAATTATTGAGAAAGAAAGTTGGATGAATGAGTTTTTTTCTTTTTGGCTGTGGTATCTTCCAGGCTTCTCTGGTTCTAGAAATAAAAGAATTTGCATTATAAGTGTTTCCGATGTATTGTATTCTAGAATTTTACTGGATAATGTATTTTTGAAGAACCCTTCAGATACTGATTATGTCTAAACATAGAGAATTCAGATATTTCCATTCTGTATTGTTTGCTTTATAGTAAAAGATAATAATAGTATTGTTACTTATGTAAGGATTTACGCTTGAGATAGACTTTCTTAGGATAAACTTGATATATCTATTATAGAAAAATGTAGACAATTTCTGAAGTAATATACTGCAGCCTGATTTTGTTTGATTTTTTTTTTTTTACATTTTATTGTATAGGAAATGGTAATGGGGAAATCCCTACTCAAGAAATTTATCTATATGAGTCACCTGAAGTCTTTTTTCTAATAGTGTATAATGAAATGGTGCCACACTTGTAAGTTTGGACATTTAGTTTGTACTCACCAACATTTACCTACATTGCTGTTTTAATTTTTAATTTGTCATACTTTTTTTAGCTAACTAAGAATGACTACTTTTTTAGACATCAAGTGTTAGTAGATTGCTCACTTGTTTGGCCTTACTGACGGACATATATTTTCACGACTGTAAACCACAAATCAGGCACATAGATAACTGACTAATCCAGACCTGCAAATATTAGCCCACACAGTGTAGATTATTTCACTGTTTGGGTTTTCTTAGTACTCTATGATAGGTTTCAAAATTTTCTCTTGTACCTAACTATTTATCATATTGTCAAATACTCTGGAAGTAAAGGAAGGCACTGGAGCTTAATTCAAAGTTCAATTCCCCCACTGAACTACATTAAGGGTAGGTCACTTTCATTATCTGCATCAATATTTTTTTTAAAATTAGGATCAAGTGAAATAATCTTTCAGTCATAGCTTGTAACCTCAAGTGCAAAATATCATTGTAAACATTACTAGACAATATAGTTGGGATTTGTCCTGTTTTCTAAATAACTGATTTGTTTTGAGTTTTTTTCCTTTTCCTTTTATTATCTTTCAGAGTTGTACAAAGGAGTCTCAGTCAATAAATCAGTTTATAGTTTCAATACATTTGAACAATATCACTGCTTCCATTTTTCTCCCCCATCTTTCCTAACCATACCCACTATTTAATGTCTAGCGTTTAGTTTATTTTTAAATGTAGGTAAGAGAGATGACAAAGGATTAATAATTTAATGAAAACCTAATAGTAATGCATTGTTACATTTGCTTTTTTAACTACAAGTAGAAAATGTTTCCATCTGTATATATTATGGAATTATTCAAGCAAGTAAGTTAGCATATTCATCACTTCATTAACCTTTCTTCCTCCCTTCTTTTCTTCTTTTCTTTTCTTTTTTGTTGGTCATGAGGTTTGAACTCTGGGCCTAGTGCTATCCCTGAGCTCTTCAGCTCAAGACCAGTGTTCTACCACTTGAGCCATAGCACCACTTCTGGTTTCCTGTTGATTAATTGGAGATGAGAGTCTCAGGGAGTTTCCTGCCCAGGCTGCCTTTGAACAACAATCGTCACATCTCAGCCTCCTGAGTAGCTAGGGTTACAGGCATGAGCCACCAGCTCCCAGCTGTTCTTTTTTGTGTGGTAAAAATATTAAAAATCTGTTTCACTAATTTTGAAATATGCTACATACTAACAATGGTACACAATTGCCATTCAAAGATCACTAAAAAGCCTCTAACTAAAATTGTGTCTGTACTCTTTTAAATATGCTGCTAATGTATTAACCCATGAAAAAAAATTAAGATACTTCATGTTATTTAATTTTGCTTATTTTATCCTGTAGAAAAAGACATACTTTTTTAATGTCTTAAAAAAAAACTCTGTTATTCAGTTACCAGTCACTCTGATAAAATATCTGAGATAATCAGATAATTAAATAATAGAACTGGTTTCTTTTGGCCTAGAGTTTCACAGGGTTCACAGCACAATACATAATGGTGTAGGAGACCTCTTCATTTTATCACAGTCAGGAAGCATGGAAGAAAAAAAAAATGGAAGAAAAGAGTAGGAGCCAAATTCCAGCATCTCCTTCAAGGATACACTCTAATTGCCCAGGGACATAAGGAGTCTTTCTTTCAGCTAAGTTCAGCCTTCTACAATTTCCACTGCATCCCTTTAGTAACACAGGCTCATAGACTTCAACACATAGGTCTTTGGGAGACATTCAAGACTCAGACTATAGAAATTTCAGAATAAATGTTCACATTTCACTACTTGATGTTGAAAGTACAATGTTCATTAGGATAGTTGGAGAAATACACTTGATGATCTTGTTACAGAAAAAAACCTTTTAAAAGATATTCTGTTCAATTCCTCATTACAATTGGTGAAAGAATTAATATAAACAACTTCTAAATGTTTACAACTGTACTCCTCCTTCCAGATCATTCTAAATCAGTTGTGGGACTATCTATATTGATATTTTTTGTATGGCCTATGAACGATGTTATAAATATCCAAATGGCTTTTGGCAGGAAAAAAAAAAAGGTTCTTCATCTCTGTACTCTGTATCTTCTTCTTTTCTTTTGTTGGTCCTGGGGCTTGAATTCTGGGCAGGGGCGCTGTCCCTCAGCTCTTCAGCTCAAGGCTAGCACTCTACCCCTTGAGCCACTTCTGGCTTTTTCTGTCTTTGTGGTGCTGAGGAATTGAACCCAGGGCCTCATGTATGCAAAGCAAGCACAAGATATAGCTGGGCATTGATGACTCATGCTTGTAATCCTAGCTGCTCAAGAAGCTGAGATCTGAAGATCACAGTTTAAAGCAAGCCTAGGCAAGAAAGTCTGTGAGATGCATATGTCCAGTTACCACCAGAAAATGAGAAGTGGATCTGTGGCTCAAAATGGTAGAGTGTTAGTCTTGAGCAGAAATGCTCAGGGAGAGTTCTCAAGCCCTGAGTTCAAGCCCCATGACTGCTAAAACAACAAAGATACTTTTAGCTGCCTTGTAGTATTTTAATTACATGTATATAAAGATAAGAGACATAAATAATGGTAACTGACTAATTTTTTATTTCTATAGTACTGATACTGATGTTTAAAATCTGGACTTCACTCAAGGTGAACACATGCTCTTTTTAAAAAATAATTTAATTTTGGTTAGCTTACATTAGTTATACAGGGGTGATTTCATTTTTACATTTCCATACATGTTTACAATACATTCTCTCTTCCTGTGCCACTCTCCATTTCCCGTTTGCCTTTTCACAAAACAATTGCAACACGTTTGTTTCAATATTCTGTTTTCATAGTTTAAACAATCTCTTTGATCATATTTACCCTCTTCCATCCTTCTTGTTAGCATCAGTCCTTCCTTCCACACAGGAACAGAGCCTGTTTCTTTTTCACCACTCTTGAAACTTCTTTACTCACCAGCTTTCATTTAAGTTCTTTATGCTATTTTCATATATACTTGTGGCATTTATAGAACATGTGCTATCATTACGATGTATTCCCGGCCCAAGATTTATTAGTCAGCAATAGCTTTTTCAATATTCTATAACTCCCTATTTTCCTATTCTTTTTTCTTCTACCCAGTGCAGAGCCATGTCTGCATAAAGTAGCTAATCAATGCTATAAAAATTGCCTTAATAGATGTGGAAAAGGTAGCTATTTTAATGATTTTTCATTCGTTCTCATTTCAATTCTTTTTTCAAGTAGCCAAAGATAATTCTATAACTAATTCCGTAGGATATCAAACAGAACTTAAAGTGATCGAGCTTAAAAAGGAGCTATGATAGAGAAATACTGAGATTTTTCTTTTGTATGATACAGTGGCAATATGCACAAAACTGCTAGTTCACCAACTTTAGTCAGTATACTGTGAGCTGATGCCATTTCTAAGATATTAAAATTTCAGTCTTTTTTAGAAGTATAAAGTATTTGAGGGGAGAACGCAACAGTATATACAGTATATATATATATATATATTTATATATATATATATATCTCAGTATATACAGTATTTTATATAGTATATATGCATATATGCTATATACCATATATGTAGTATATATAGTGTATAAGTACCACAAGGTAGTACTGTATATATAGTTTATATAGTAGTTATAGTCTGTCTGGCATATGTTGTAGACAGATATACTATTTCCTGAGGTCGTATTGCTTGACTTCTATAGCCCTTTTGAAAATCTTAAACTATTCCTTAGAAGGATACTTTCCTCTTAGTTATTACTATAATCTCCTCACATCATTAAAAAGTTACGTTTATGAGTCTATGTGTTAGTAATGATTCCATTGTGAACTAAACATATACTAAATCGAGGGAACAGATAAGTCTATTTAGTTTATAAAAATTGTAAATAAGTAGTCAGTATTTAAACTCTGCCTAGCTGTTTCCCATATCTTGATTTTTTTTATTTGCTTATTTTGTTTCTTTTTTTGTGATGGTGGGGCTTGAACTCAGAGCTATGCACTGTACCTGAAGCTTCTTTGTGCTCAAGGCTAGTGCTCTACCACTAGAACCACAGTGTCACTTCCTGTTGTTGTTGTTGTTTTTTTTTTTGTCAGTTGTGGGGATTGAACTTTGGGCCTGGGCACTGTCCCTCAGCTCTTTAGCTCATGGCTAGTGCTCTACCACTTGAGCCACAGTGCCTCTTTTGATTTTCTAGAGATAGAGTCTCATGGACTTTCCTGCCTGGGCTGGCTTTGAACTTTGATCCACAGTTCTCAGCCTTCTGAGTAGCTAGGATTACAGGTGTAAGCCACCAATGCCCAGCTCACTTCCTGTCTTTGAGTTTTTAATTGGAGATAAGAGTTCCTAGAGGGACTTTTTCTAAGCCTGGGCTGGGCTCCAACTGCAATCCTCAGATCTAATCCTTCTGAGTAGCTAGGATTACAGGCATGAGCTACTGCTTACAGATTCCATCTCTTACTATAGCGAAACAAATTCCAGATATTCCAGTTTATGGATTGTATTATGTATCTATAATAAAAGTCTTTAAAATTAAGACATTAATGTATAAATAGAACTCAGTAATTCTGTTAGCTTTGTTTCAGTTGCTGGGATTTTCCTTTTCTTTGGTTTTATTACTTATAAAGGATAATGCAGTGATAGTAAATACTTAGTCTACATAAAACCTTATTGAAGTTAAATATTCTTGCTAATTAAAGAAAATGCTAGTTGGACAGAGTTTTTGCTTTATATTAATAATTTTCATTATTTTATATAAACCTTCAATATTTGAGTGATTTAAATATTGAGATAAGATTTTATTTTAGAACACTTGATTATACTTTGGTCTGTAGGTCAGATAGAGATAATATTCCCTAGTTACATATTAATGATCATCTATCTATCTATCTATCTATCTATCTATCTATCTATCTATCTATCTAATCATCTACTTTAATCCATCCATCCACTGTTATATTAATAAATGAATTCTGCTTAATTGTCAGTAATTTTCTTTGCACTAATATATGGCAGATTGCTATGTTAAATCTTAGTCTATAGGAAAGGAAGCTGATTTTTTTTGTTTTATTTTGTTTTTGTTTTTGTTGTTTTGGTTGGTCATGGGGCTTGAACTCTGGGCCTGGGAACTGTTCCTTCGCTCTTCAGCTCAAGGCTAATGCTACCACTTGAGCCACAGCTCCACTTAAGGTTTTCTGCTGTTTTATTGGAGATAAGAGTCTCACAGACTTTCCTACCTAGGCTGGCTTTGAACAGCTATCCTCAGATCTCGGTCTCTTAGTAGCTAGGATTACAGGTTTGAGCCACCAGTGCCTGGCAGCTGGTGTGTTTTGAAGTCAAATGGTTTGCCTGTTTTCATTGCGAGTTAGTGGTAGATGGTTAACAGACTTGATTTATCCATCCTTTTCAAAATAATTATTTTTCATTGTCATGAAAGCTTAAAAATGTACAAGTATTCTATATTGCTCATCTCTGGGTTTCTTTAAGAGTTCTAGCAGTTCTTCTAATAAGTTTTAAAATTTCCAAGTTATTTCTTGTGCTAACATTGCTACTGTCTGTTCTAGTTTCATAAGAGTACTATAGTTGCCAAACTTACTCTCTTATAAAACTACGTGTCACAGGGCCATTCTCTCTGAAAACTCTGGAGAAGAATCCTTTCCTGCCCCTCTACAGCTCCTGTTGGCTCCTTGCAGTCCTTGACATTCTTTGTCTTAGGTAGTATCACTATAATCTCTGTTTCTGTAGGCAGATAGTTTTGTTAGCAATGTCAAGACAAAAAAACTATCAATGACTTGGCTATAATCATATAGATAACTGTGGCTATAATCACATAGATAACATTTTACTCCTCCCTCAAAGAGTTAGGAGTAAAATGTTGGTTATTAGCATCTTGTGTAGACTCTATACTTGGATATTTCTTGTGTGTGTGGTGTGGTGGTAGTGGTGGTGGTGGTGGTGGTGTGTGTGTGTGTGTGTGTGTGTGTGTGTTTATTTATTTGGTCGTGGGGCTTGAACTCTGGGCCTGGACACTGTTCCTCAGCTCTTCAGCTCAAGGCTAGTGCTCTACCAGGGATATTTCTTTTTAATAAGCATCTTTTGATGCCAGTATCAGACATTGAGATGAAAGAAAGATGCTAACATACTTAGCACTTTAGGGTTCCTTTATTCAATCTGTTGCCATTTTACAGCAGAGAAGTGACATATTTGAAGACTTTAACTAACTTGTAAAAATCCATGTGTAGGTGATGACATTTCTGGGTATGTCCTGAGTGTTGGGAATTGAATTCTCCAAATGACAGTAACTAGAGGATACTGATCAAAATCAATAACGAGCTTGAAATAAATACCAAAAGAAGCTGAAATAATGTACAGGCAAAGGAAAAGAAAAACTAAGTTGTAGTGTTCTCTTGCCATTGAAAGCAAATGGAGAAAAATAGACTTAAAGTTTCAGAGAAACAAGCAGCTTTGCTTTATGACTAGAAAGGCTGACAGTGGGACTCTCAAGCATTGTTGTGGAGAATTTCAAGAGAAATAGAATGAACTCATTCTCCTTATTCAAACAATAAAATGAAAACCTATCCCTGTGATAGTTTGGTTTTTCCTTGAAATTTCAATGTTTTTTTTCTTTTTTCTTCTCCTTTTAACATTTCCTGGAATTCATTTAGATAAATATTATTTTATATGATCAGAGGCATAGAGGCATTTCTTCTTTTTTCACCTAATAGTACCCTCCTTTGGTCTCACAGTGGGTGAATGCTCAGAGTCCTGTATAATTTATCATGTCCTGGTGTATTTTATATATAGCTTCTATGAGAGAAAACATGTATAGTTGGGAAACTTTTTTTTTTCAAATACGTTTGCTTGCATACTTTTTTGTTTTTTGGGGGGTCCGGTCGTGGGGCCTGAACTCTGGGCCTGGGCGTTGTCCCTCAGCTCTTCAGCTCAAGGCTAGC
>NW_012267342.1:2145070-2249742 GCF_000151885.1 Dipodomys ordii
TTCCTTCCTTCCTTCCTTCCTTCCTTCCTTCCTTCCTTCCTTCCTTCCTTCCTTCCTTCCTTCCTCAGGACTTAAATTCAGGTGGTAGCTGCTTTTCCTTAATGGCTAGCACTCTACCACCTGAGCCATGCCTCCAAACCCAGGGTCAATTTCTAAACTTTCTAGTTAATATTTTCCAGAGAAAAGTTCAGAGTATTTTCATACTGTTTAATCCTACGTTGTAGGGAGCTAGCATTAAATTTCTCTTCAGGAACTAATTAGGGGTTCTGCAGACTCCCAGTGAATGATTATGAAACATACGAGCATGAATTTTTGTATGTATTAATGTATTTACCCCAGCCATGCAACTTATTAGCCATGAGATTTTTGTAGTAATTGCATAACTTTGCTGAAATTTCCCGTCTCCTAAAATGGGACTAGTAACACTGCCTAATAGTGCTATTGTAAAGATGAAACTAAACCACCTGATACAACAAATGGAATGGGCACAATGTAAGTTCTCATAAATGGTATAAGTATTTCTTTAGATTCATTAATACTAGCATTATGCAATTTTTTCTCACACTATCACTTTGTTTCTCATATGAAACAACTTGTCTGGAAAAGTAGTAGTAACAGTTTTTTCGTAGATGAGTTTCAAGAGTGATTAGTCCAATATCTTATAGCTACTTTTGAGCAAGGTTTTCTGATATCCAGACGATAGGGATTTGCTTTTTCCCTACTTCATGGAAACTTTTAACTTCCTCATTCTCTAATCTTCTTCTAAGTAGAAGAGGCTGAGGAAGCTGATGCTTTAGTGAAGTTCTTGACACTTTTACGCCTGAAAATAAACAGATACTTAATTAACAAATATTTAAAAAGCTTGGAAAAATAGTTTAAAATGACAAATATAAAACTGGATTTTTTGTTATGTCTTTAGTGGTCATATTTTTTAATGGTCATGTTTTATTTACCTGGTGATAAACTAGAAACCTGTAAAAAATCATTTCCAAAGAAGAAAAATTTCAATAGTCATTTTTCTGCTGTGATTACTGTAACTTCAGTATTTAGTTACTAGCAAATTCTGCATTGAATTGAAGGTTTTTTTTAAAAAAAATTCTAAGTAGTTTTCACTCCTTAGTTTGTGGTGAATTAATTTGATTAATATGTGACAATACAACGGACACTTAAGGAATTACAATACTGTGGCACGATGCTAGTCTCTCTTTTTTTATTTTTATTTTTTATTGTGAACATACTGTACAGAGGGGTTACAATTACATGGGCCAGATAATGAGTACATTTCTTATCAAGCATTGCAGCCTCCTCCTTTGTTTACCCTTCACATCCCTTCCCAGCCTCCCCCCCCCACCCCAGTCCCCAATCCTCTCCCCCCACAGGCGGCTCAGTGGTAGAGCGCTTGCCTTGCATGCATGAGGCCCTGGGTTCAATTCCTCAGCACCACATAAGCAAAAAGAAAAGAGCCGGAAGTGGTTCTGTGGCTCAAGTGGTAGAGTGCTAGCCTTGAGCTGATGAGCTGACGGACAGTGCCCAGGCCCAGAGTTCAGGCCCCACGACCAACCCCCGCCCCCCAAAAAAAAGACTCTATCTCTTTCTTTAAGCTTACTGAAGGAAAATATTTCCAGTAATTGTTAACACTTGCAGAAAATCTTGTGAAAAAATATGAGAAAAGTACTTCATTTTCCTATCATACCTGGGTGTGTAGAAAAGAAATACTGGCCTCGTTACATCCAGTATAGTACATGTTTAAGGTATCTACCTCTGTCACTTCCTTCAATGTAATGGACTTGGTCAGGTGTTCTTAATAAAAAAAATAATAAAAGCCTCCTATTTTAAATAAGGATGCTATTCTCTAAGCTTTGAAGCTTACACATACTCTCTAACTTATCCCAGCTTTTGCTCATCTGGTCTTTAAATGGCTCCTTTCATGTGGTTGGCCCACGAGCCGTGCGTACTGCCATTCAATCACGCCACTGTACATTGCCATCATAAGGGCGGTTTGCATGATTTGCATTTCCTGTGCTGTTTGAGCTTCAATGAGCTCTAAGCACCACGTATGAAGAAACCACTGCCAAATAATGCAATGATTTTAGTCAAACCAGATGAGCCTCTGCTGGAGTCAGGCTACCAAGTCAGTTGGGGGTGGGGAGGTGTTGTCAGGATATCCTGTTAGAAAGGGATTCCTCAAGATGTCCACACATGCAAGATGTGAATTCCTGAACAAATCTGGCCATGCCACATAGTGATGTTACTTCTGGGAAGATAAGGCTAAGAGACTGAGATAAATAACCATGTATCTGTTGTTCTCAGAAAACTCAGTCTTTCAGATTTTAATATTAGGTCATGTTGCTAATGTAATTATTGATTATGACAATAATAGATTTTAATGGCATTAATTTTCTAACCATACATGATGAAATTTAGCCAGAGTTAAACTAAATACATTAATTACTTGTTCCTTTGTCCTGTAAAAAGAAAGCTTGTATTTTATTAAAAATAATCAATAAATGATGTTGGACAGTTATTACAGAAATGGCATCTTAGTGGGCCAATGATCAGCTACTAAAGTGGGGAAGAAAAAAAATCATGTACCAGATACTAGTCTTCATGAAAAACATAGACAGATGGGGAGACAGACCTATATGATGCCACAAATAGATGAATATCTTGTAAAGATTTCAAACAAATGTTGAAAGCCAGTGAAGTTGTAAAAGTTGGTTTAAAAGTATATCTTATGCTTATAAACATAGTGTATTTATTCTGCTCACCTGAAACCAAACCCCTAAATTGTTATTAAAATATTTTATCAATATTAAACAAATGAAATATAGACTGAACCTGTACATAAGCACAGAAATATTAAAATGAATCTCACTAATAACAGTGTCTAATTATTCATAGACTGAGGTATGGTGTTACAATGTCTACAAGAGAAACATAAGTGGAAATACTGGTAACTGTTGACAGACAATAGTTTCAAGGATTTTCTATTCTTATATATAGACAATTGAAGAATCGTCTTTCTCTTTTCCCAAGAAATTCTTCATAAAAATGTACCTGACAAATATGCTATGGATGCTGCCTTTTGGTTAATAATTAAATGCCAGCTTAATTGACTATCCTACTGAGTAATCAGTGCCTGTCATGTATGCATTATGGCCTTTCTAAGGTGCTCTAAAGATGAAGTCTTCAAGCCATTATTCTTTTTTTTTTTTCTATTGTAAACGTGATGTACTGAGTATAGAGGGGTTACAGTTACATAAGTGAGGTAATGAGTACATATTTTTTTGAATAGTGTCTCCTCTCCCCAGTTTCACTTTTCTCCCAATTTTCCCCTCCCAATCTACTCCCCCCAGTTGTCTAGTGAATATTACTGATTCATTTGTTTCCCCTTTCTTTGTTCCACCATTCTACCCTCCCCCAAACAATTAAACTTATATAAAGACAAAGGGTACAGAAAACAGTAATAACAACCAAAGAGAAAAAAATAAAATAACAAAAAATGCCTATTTCTATTGCTTTGAGTTCATTTGATGTGATCATATGCACATAGTGATTGAGCCTTTGTGATCCTCTCTTAAGAGCATCCTCCTTTGATCTCACTGTGTGAATATCTAGAGTCCTGTATAATTTATCATGTTCAAATGCATTTTTTGTCTTTTACCATCCAGTGTGTTTACTTGTAAATTTATAGGCACATTCTAGTTACAACAAATGAGGGAAACTATGTAACCTATGTTTCTATGGGCCTTGCTTACTTTGCTTAATGTAAGCTTTTCCAAGTCTTTCCATTTCCTTAACAATGAACAGTATCATTCTGATGGAAGCATATAATTTCATTGTGTATATACATCACAGGTTCTTGATCTAGTCATCAGCTGAGGGGTTTCGGATTGATTTCATATCTTAGCTATGGTAAGCAGTGCTTCAATGAACATGGTTTTGTTGATAGCTCTAGTGTGACCTTGTTTGTGGTCTGTTGGATAAATGCCCAGGAGTGGAATTGCTGGGTCATAGTGAAGCTCTTTTGAGGGAGCCTTCATACTGCTTTCCAAAGTGGTTGAACAAGTTTACATTTCCACCATCAGTGTAGTAAAATTCCTTTTTGACCACATCCATGCCAGCATCTGTTATTGTTACTTTTCTTGATAATGGTCAAAGGGTGAGATGAAATCTCAATGTTGTTTTGATTTGCATTTCTTTTATGGCCAGAGAGGTTGAACATTTCATGTCTCTTGTCCATTCTTTCTTCTTCTTAGAAGTCTCTCTTTAAATCCAGCTCATTTATTAATTGGGTTGTTGTTTCTTTGAGTCTTTATTTTTGTGGGGGTTAATTTTTGGAGTTCTATGTATATTTTAGATATGAGGCCCTTGTCTGATACATAGTTTGTAAGAATCTTCTCCCATTTTGTGGGCTTCCTATTTATCTTGCCAGCTATGTCCTTTGCCATGCAAAAACTTTTCAGTTTGATGCAATCCTATATATTAAGTCTTTCCAGCCACAGGTCGTTATTGAAGGAATTATGTAAGTACTTATATTAAAGGAAGAGATAGATCATGTATGTGGATATAAAAGTATGTCTTATTAATCTGTCATAGGTGTTTTTTTGTTGTTGTAAGTGCCATGTCACTTAAGCCTGAGAACATATTTTTAATGTGATGTGTATTGGGATGTTAAAGGCCAGTCTTCCTTTTTATTATCTTTTATACTTGGCTTGCTAATTTTTGCTTTTAACTCAAATGTAATTTTAATATATGAACCTTTTCTTATACTTTGGGATTGTTTGTAGATATCTGCCATGGGGATTTGGTGTCTGGGAATACTTTTTTTCAAAGTTTAAATGAGGAAATATTGCCTTTCCACAGCTCTTTCAAGTGTGTACCTTAGTATGTTCAGTGTTGGCAATATTGAAGTGCAGCATTTTAAGTAAGGTTATAGCTATTATATCAATTATTAAAACTATTATTCCATTTTAGGTAAAAACATCATCCTTATTTGAATGTTGAATAATATTGTAGCAACTTTTCTTTGAACATTCTTTTTGGTTACTTAGTTCCTAAGAAACTATTTTTTAATCTAAAAATAAATTGTATTTTTAGATGCTTAATCTCATGGGAGAAGTTGCCTTTAATTTATTAAACAACTCTGTAATGCACTTTGTGCATAGATCATGAAAAGCACTGGCACACATTTTTCTGACCTCACAACATAAGCTGTACTCCTGTTGCAATCCCAGCAAATGTGTTTATAAAGATTCCAGCAGCAATAGTCTTGTGACTAAATAAGAAACAGAAGCTAAAGCTAAGAGCCAAACAGATACCTATCAGTTTCCTTGAGTTTAATCTGATTAAAACATGGCTCTCAAAACCATTAAATACAATGTCATGTCAGAAAGGCAGCATATGATAAATATAGTTCATGACAGGAAATCATTATTAAATCAGCATTACTAGAGAATCTGTTATGGAAATTTCCTGTAACTTAGTTAAGATTCCCCCATTTTCTACCTCTAGTACATCACTATACTTTTCTGTTTTAATATCAAATATGCCATTTTCTGTTGAATAAAAGGTGTTTTCCTACTTTTAAATATCATATGTCTGTATTATTACCACTAATCAAACGAGCTGTACATACATTAGCTTTTTACTTCAACTAGGATAACCAATAGACAGAGTAAAAATGAATTCATACTAGACTCAAATATATCAAACCTAAAGGTAGCCCCTACCTGTCTTTTAACAAAGACATGATACTGTTTGTGTTGTTGTTGTTGTTTTGTTTTCAGTGTGAAGATTTCAACTTGTTTAAGCCTCTAGCTAATTTATAACTATCTGAATTTTAATATGCTAATTATTTGGTCTGAAACCAGGAGAATTTCATATCTAACTTCCTAAACAACATATTTACTCTGTTCTTTGAATAAATAGAGGTAGACAATTAACTAGCAAAGCCCATTTATTTGTAGCCAAACTCATACTACTTTAATTTTTTCTTTAATTTTATAACAGCTAAAATCATTTATTTTTTAAAAAGAAATATTTTTATAAGGCAGGAAAATTATTTGGCTGACTTACATTAATGAAACATTTTGGCACATGTGAAAGATTTCATCGAGCTATTACAACCACCTCCAAAAATCTTGGTTTCCATTTAAAATGTCACCAATGTGGAAAAAATACCATCAATCAAATTGCATATCTTCTAACTGAAAAGAAAAAAAATAGAAATGAAAAAAAAAATGAGAAAGAAACAGTGGATTCTAGCGGATTTTTGGCTTCCCATAAGGAATTCTAAATCTGTGGTCATTTGTCTCTGGCCTTAAGATTTTCTTTTGTTTGTTTGTTTTTTTCTTTGCTCTACTCCATGTTTTTTATCATCCTAACAATAAATCCACTGAGCAAGTATTCTCAACTTTGTGCTCCTCTGGGTCAGACAATGGGAATACTCTAGTTCTGTGAATAAGGTGTAAAAGAATTTATTTCTGTGAAGAACAGTAGTAGGAAAATAACTTTACAATAAAGTGCAGAATTGCATATGCCATTGTTCTTCTTTCTCTCTGCAGTTATGCTTAATGATTTAGTGGAAACAAAGATCACCCTTCATCTGGAGCTTTAATAGTAAGCCCTTCATAGGCATTCAACCAAGGAAGAAACCTGCATTCAAGTAACCAAAATAGCACTTGGGCTTTTATCAATTAAAACGTAGGCTTTTTCCCCCCCAAGAAACAAATGTAAAAAATGACTTGGTTATCACCTAACTGTGCTCTCTGAATCCTGTAGGTGATTCCTGTGTAGTGGATTTTAGGCCTTTCTCCAGCTCTCGATATCAGCACTGCTTCCCATTGTCCCACTTGCAATTCACGACATTGTTCAGATCCTGAACTAGTCCTCAGATGTGCAGAATAGTGGGATGGCTCATGTTTCGCATGTCACCTACTTCTACTAACACTGGGTTTAGATACTGTGGTAAAAGGTACCTAAGCCATATTAGAAAAACAGTGACAAAATGAAAGTATTTTGAGGCTTTGTGCTGGTATCCATATAATTCTACAATAAAATCACATGCATATTTTATTACCATTCATCCCATCCTATCCTATCCTGTCCTGTCCTGCCCTGTCCTGTCCTGCCCTGCCCTACCCTGCCCTGCCCTGGCCTCTCCTTTCCCATTCCATCTTAATAACTTCTCATCAATAGATTATAGGATCCTCCAGAGATCCCTGTAATGCTATATTCCTACACCATTCTATATACTTGTGTCAGCATTCTGTCATTGTGATCATTATAAGGAGGAAAGGTTCGTTTTTTAGTATAATTTTAAAGGTTTTGGTTCATGGTCATTTGGCATATTGCTTCTGGGCCTGTGGTGAGGCAGTACATCCTGAATGGGAACATGTTGCAGAGGAGGCTGTTTACCTCATAGTGCTCAGGATGAAGGGGTTAGGGTAAGGAGAAGTGTGTGGAAGGAATGAGTGAGCTCAAGGACATACTCCCAGTGACCTAACTTCCTTACACTAGGTCCCACCTATTAAAGGTTCTAGTTCTAATAGCACCACATGTTGGCAGCCAAGCATTTGTTTAATACATGGGTCTTTGGGTGATACTTATGCAGACTACAGCAGCACCTGAGTAAAGTGTCAGTGAATTTCCAAAACAGTTGCGTGAGGAAAAGCTAATAAAAAATAATCAATTAAAATGTGTGGAAATGTATCAAGAGAGATGAAAAAAAATTTTTTTTTTGGGTCCGGTCGTGGGGCCTGAACTCTGGGTCTGGGTGCTGTCCCTCAGCTCTTCAGCTCAAGACTAGAGCTCTACCACTTGAGCCACAGCGCCACTTTCGGCTTTTTTCTTTTTTGCTTATGTGGAGCTGAGGAATCGAACCAGGGCCTCATGCATGCAAGGCAAGCGCTCTACCACTGAGCCACCTTCCCAGCCCCAAGAGAGATGAAATATTTTGTGCTAAGTTAGGCCACTTTTAAGTGGCAGGTAGAATGGAACCTGTTTTCTAGTTGGTACTCAACAAAAGAGAAATTTGAAAATGAGAAGATTGTTTTACTGAGAAGTTACGTAAGTAGTCTTGCTACCAAAGTGCCCTCAATATAGGAGGCTTTTATTTTAGCTCAGGGGCATTTGCTGGTTGAGGATAATCTGAAAGACTAACTATATTTAAGTTTCCCTATTTTTCTAATTTGCATACTCAAAATGCCAGCTTTGATGACTTAAATAATCAAGGAATCTTTATGGGGAGATAATGAGTTCCTCTGACTCTCCTTCCCTTTAACCAGGCAGCCAGAAGTTACCAATTAAGGAAAAGGGAGAGATGTGAATGGAATACTAACCTCTCAGTATGATGCAAGTTAACATTGAAAATGCAACAAGCCTAGATTCTGCTTCTTCTTATTGTTGATTCTTTTTCTTCTGACAGTAACTCACTTGTCTCTACTGTCCAATCCTTCTTTCTTTATCTAAATTTCTCTGAAGCACATCTTAGAATTTTAGAGCCTTTTCTAGATTCTATTGTAATCAGATCATATTCCTACAAAGATGAACAGATATCTTACAGATGTTACAAACTTGCAGCTCAGCAGTATGCTGGGCCTGAAATATGTGAGAAAAGCCACTCCTTGTCAAGGTGTAGGAGAGAACCTTTGATTTGGGGCATCTGAAATGCAGAACAAGGATTTGGCTACATAATACACATCAAATGGCAATAATTGCTGACATAGAACACTGGACATGTGCTCCCTGCATGTCAATGATGGTGGAAAGATAGGTGATAGGAATCAAAATAGCAGCATAGTAGTTAGACAGAAGTCAGTGTTAGTGGTGATAAATAATGCTTATAAAATGCTTTACAAATTCCTTATCTACATCATTATATTTTATCTTCATAACAACTTACATTAATAGTAGGCACAAAGAATTTTCTTTTATAGTTCAGGCTCAAAATGTGATGATTTCTCAAAGTGTATCCCTAGGAAATTGTAGTCAAGATTTGAACTAAATACTTCTATTGTAGGAAATAGCTTTGTTTCTCAAAGAGGATGCATTCATATTTATCCATTTTTACATTCAATCATGAAATTAAAAGGTAAACATATTGGATGAAACAGTGGTAACAAAACCAACTCTTGTTCCTTATCTTTTGTAGTTTGTCTTCATTTTTCTTAGGATTGGGCTGATTTTTATTAGTAGTTAACAACCACATGTAACTATTGAACAATTGAAATGTGGTTGGTTGGAATTGATATACTTTATAATTATAAAATACAGATGGAAATTTTTAAAAAGTAGCACAAATAAGTAATGTAAAATACATCATGATCTTTACATGGATTATATACTGATAATATTTAAAATATCCACTGAGTTGAGATGGAGGGAAGCATCTATAAAAATCAAGGAGAGTATGCTGGAATAGAGAGAGAATTGTGGAGATCCATGGAAAGTCTCACTTAAATATTCAAATAGGGACAGATCAGCCTATGAGTTCTGAGAAGTTCTCAAGGGTAGAGGAGTCATCTGAGAAGGAATATTGCCTATATTCTACCAAAACACTTAGACATAGTTACCATTTCCCACCAGCCAGCCTGAACACACTATGAGATTTTATCAGGGCTGTGGTTTTACTTGGGAAAGGGTTGGCACAAATGTTGGTAGGTAGAGTTCCTTGAGGGAGGAGGGACTAAGAGTCCAGTGATTTGCTTTGCTATTTTCCAGGGTCTACTCTCACTTTATTGCCTAATGGACTTTCCCAGTGCTATTCCTTATGTGTATTCAAAGACAGCAGAAGAAAGGGAATATACAAAGAAATGTGATGCAGTCTTGTGTCATGTTATCACGTGAAGAGTAAGGAGTGAATATTCTTCAAATCTGGGTATATGTTTGTGTATTAATACTCTACTAGCAGATAGTATCAGTTAGAATCAAGCTGCCCTCTCTTTCTGTATATATAATATATATTGCTTTGAAATAATTTCATACGTTTCTCTTTTTCTATATAAATAACTTTTTAAAGTAGCGATGAATTGGCTAAGTTGAATTTCTTGCCTTTCTCCGGACAGTAATTTTTCAACTTTATATTTAATTGAGAGGAATGTTAAACATTTCAATTATTTAAATGTTAACAAAATTATCTTAATTTAAGCTACTCCAGTAGCTTAAATTATTTAAAGTGATATTTAACATGTTTTTAAATTATCTGAATACATTTACATTTTAATAATAGAAATCTTTTTTGTTTTCTGTGGTCTCAACTGGTTTTCTTATCAGAAAATAATGCAAAAATATCTGTGTCTTTTATTTCTTAAGGTTTTATATAATTTTTAATTTTATAGTATGCATATGAAAATGTTTTGAAAACTCTTCCATAAAAATATAACTACATTATTTTAAATCACGATGCCATTTTAAATTTATTATCATTCTCTTTCAAAATATCTACCACAATGAAATTTCCTTTTTGCTTTGTTTTGGCCAAGCTAGGTTGTTGAATTCAGAGTCTTAAGCCTCATGCTTGCTAGGCAGGCATTTTACCACTTGAGTCATCCCCACAGCCTGGTTTTATTTTAGTTATATTCTTGGACAGGGTCTCATGTTTTGACCCAGGCTGGTTTCAGACTAAAGATCATTTACCTACTACATGGCTCGTATTATAAGCATTGGTCATCATGCCACAGTGTTTTTTGGTTGAAATGGCATCTCACTAACTCTTTTCATAGCCTCAAGCTTCAATCCTCTCCATTTCTGCTTCCTAAGTAGTAGAGAATGAAGCCAATGAAGCTACTATCTGTCATCACATGTTTGTGTTTAGGAAATTGAAAACTCTCTGTATTTATAAACTAGCTCATCTTTAATGGGCATGTTTTATATATCATTTTGGGCTTCTACTTTATTAATATTAGTCTTGAAATATGGTGCCATCTTTAATATAGTGAATTCTGTTCATGTGTTTTTTAGTGAGAGTATTATTTCAGACATCTTGATCTATAACTTAAAGGAAACATTGTGTTAAGACAGAATTTTACCCAAATATTGAGAATGTTACAAATTGTTTCTTTGCCTGCCTGTCAGCATCCACAAAGTAACTGATTTACCCCTTAAAATTATTTCAGGTTTTCTTCATAATTAATATGCAAAGATTTGTATTTGCTCTAATCTGAGTTTGGACAGCATTGTTTTGATACCAGTAGCATAATGAAAATTAATTTTTTTGTAAATGATGGAAAATCATTTATTATTGTCATCAAGATGCAAGGTATAAAACATCAGAAACAAAAGGCAACATTTCAGACTCCTAACAGTAGATAATGAAAACGTTTAGAGAGGAATACAGCTAGGAATTCAGAGTTAAAAGCATCTGCCTTTGAAGAGGCAGTAATGTTTCACTCAGCTTTGAAGATGGATAGAACTTAAATGGACATGAATGACCAGCCAGATAATAATTATAAAATAAAATAAATAAAAATAATGATAATAGTTTCTGAGTTTGAACTCAGCCTTGTACTTGCTAGCTAGGTGCTCCATCAACTTGACCCACACATTCAATTTTTTTTTTGCTTTAGTTATTTTTCATATGGGGGGTCTCATATTTCTTTCTTTTTTCTTTATTTCCTTTGTTCTCCTTTCTCTTCCCTTCCCTTCCCTTTTCCCTTTCATTCCTTTCCCTCCCCTTTCCCCTTCTCTCCCCCTTTCCCTTCCCTTCCCTTCCCTTCCTTTCCCTTCCCTTTTTCCCTTCCCTTCCCTTTTTTCCTTCCTTTTCCCTTCCTTTCCCTTCCCTTCCCTTCCTCTCCATTGTTTCCCCTTCCCTTTTCCTTTCCCTTCCCTTCCTTTTTCCCTTCCCTTCCCTTTTCCCTTCCCTTTTCTCTTCCCTCTGTTCTTTCCTTTACTCTGTCCTGTTGTTTTCTTTCCTTTCCTATTGTTTTGACTTGAGACAAGTCTCAGACCACCCAGCTTGTTGGGTGAAGTGGAGTTTTACAATTTTTTTTGCCTGGGCAAAAAAAAAAAAAAATGGAATTACAAGTGTATGACACCCACATCTGGTTCATAATAATAGCTTTTATTTACATAATATTTACCTCTTGCCTTCCACTGTTCTAATATATCTGTATATATCAACAATTTCAACAATTTCACTCTTGAAATAAGTAATAGTATGAGCGTTACCTTCATTATCCACCCCAAAGTCTTCTTGATAGGTGCTCTGGCAGTAATTGATGTGATGATACAACTTTAAATATAATTTGGTAGGTGAAATTAAGGAAGATTGAAATCATGCAAGCAATTGAAAAGGAGTCAGAAACATTTATATATTATCAATGGATATGAAGTGGTTCAGTGTTCTAGAAAAATAATATGGTAGAAGTACATTGCATTAAAGATTTCAGTAATCACACTCTTCATATCAGTTCTAATCAATGCTGGAAGACAATTTTCCATAAGTTTTTCATGTCCTTCATATCTGTATGCCTACAAGTAGGGGAATTAAAATGTCTTTTTGTTTTGGACTACAATTTCAAGGAATTTTGATTCAGTTGGCATTGGAATATAGAGATATTTTTGGATTACTTAGCTAGTTTGTTTGCTGTCCAGTACAAGATAGATCATGTCTTTGTTTAGAATTAGGATTGTACAAATTTTCAGCTTAATGTAAAAGATTTGGGTTTCTCAAACTTAGGGGTGTCTCAGCTATGGTACAAACATTATTTGCACATAATCTGTCTCAACTACTCCATGCACAGCTATTGACCTTGAAGGTCAAGGCAAACTAACATGAATATGAAGCTTGATTTTGTTTGATTATAGTGTCCTGGCTAGTAAGCCCTTTGTAATTATCCCACTTCCACCATCTAGGACACTTTGGACACAGCTAGACACTACATTATTAGTATGTATATAGGGACCTTTCACTATTCTTGATAAAGGAATGAGAAGAATGGTCAATAAAATACTATATATAAGAATTGAAAATTAACCCAGTCATCTAAAATGAGTGAATAGTCTTATGAATTATAGTATATTCATATGTTATATTCATATGGTACAATATGGATTACTTACTGAGTAATACTTATTGAACACTTATGTCAGACACTTTGCATGAGAGAAGTGAGAGCTTATTGCATGGACAGGGAGGCCTAATTCAATGCAAAAGGAATGCAACACCAGAGATGTATGAAAGTGAAAACTTGTTAAAATGATACATGATGCTTAATACAGAAGGTCTGAACTTTTGGGTGATACACATTTTCTAGGAGAATAGTATGGAGGGTATTTCATGCAAAGGTAGAGGCCATAGACCTTTTCTTTCTGTGGTGGTGTATAGTCTGTTGTGGCTGAGTCATACATTGGTAGAGGAAGACTGTCAGATATTTGGTTCTGATATATATATATATTTCAGAAACTAGGAAAACATTTGTGGAACCTGAGGAATGCTAGACTTATTATTGAAAGGGAAGACAAAAATCAATAATTTAACATAAATAAGTAGAGCAGAAAATAGAAAATTTATAGATTTCCTATTCTGTTTAATAGTAGTCTGCATTATATTCACTTGTACTTTCATTAGTTTATTCAGATCAAAACTTGATATATGAGAATTTTAACTTACATTAAGGAGGCAAATCTATGTCTGTCTGTCAGTCTGTATACACTCACAATATTTATTTGTTCAACTTATTAAGAGTAGGGAATGATGCTGGATAACAGTGGCTTATGCCTATAATCCTAGCTACTCACGAAGCTGGATCTGAGGATTGGAGTTCAAGCCAGAAAGGCTGGGAAGTCTGTGACACTCTGACCTTCCATTAACTACCTACAAAGCCAGAAATGGGAGTTGTGACTCAAGTAGATCACTAGCCTTGAACAAAAACAAAAACAAACAAACAAAAACAACTCAGAGGCAGTGCCCAGGCCCTGAATTGAAGGCCTAGAATTGGCACTAAAAAGGGGTTGTGAGGGTGGGAGGAGGAAATGGTTTATACAAAGGTGAATGAATAATAGTTGTACCTTTAAGATTCTTGTTGATTTGTTGCAAACATGGCAAAACCCCCCCCCCAAAACTTAAGTAACTACCAAGAAATAAAATTACCCAAGCTTCAGGGTCTGAAGAGCCCTCTTACCAATTAGTGGATATTTGCTCTGAAGAAGAGAGACAGTGGCGAAGAGAGACAGTGGCTTACTGTGCAAGCTAGATAGTAATAACATGGAAGGAAAAGGCAACTTAGCAAGTTAGGGGGTCACAGTTACTCATTATAATTAAAGCTCTAATTATGAAATAGATGGGGCAGGAGATGGACTAATGTAGCCAGGTGAACTTGTGTATCTGGGCATTTCACATAGTAACTTGCGCTGCTTGAGGGTATTTTTTTCTCACATACAAAACTAAATAACAATATAGAATTCTCCTCTACTGTTGATGAAAATGACAATAGTTAATTTATTATTCAGGATTTTTTAACTTTTAAAATTTATTGTCAAGGTGATGTACAGAGGGGTTACAGTTACATAAGTAAGGTAGCGATTACATTTTGTGTCTAACTTGTTACCCCTTCCATCATTTTTCTCCCTCTTTTCCTCCCACCAACCCACCCCAAAGTTGTACAGATCATTTCCAAGATATTGTCTTGTGAGTATTGCTGTTGCATAGGTTCCTTTGTCTCATGGTGCTTGGGTTCTATCTGGGAGAATAATCTAGCTACATTTGCATTCTGGAAACTCTGTTCTCATGATTATGAGGATAAATGTATTGGAAGACAGGCTTGTAAATAAAATTGTAGTAGTCCAGACTTTGCAGTTGTAAAAGATTAAGAATAAGGATGATTAATTTGAGAAACATTCAAAATGTAGAATTGACAAGGTTCACTAATATGTTATTTTTGGTAATGTCGGAAAAAGGAGTGAAAGATGAAGATGAGTGTCAAGTTACTGATTTGGTAAATGGTTATTCCTGTAACTGCAACTAAATACAGCAGAAGAATATATATTAAATAGAATGAGTTATGTTTCAGACCTTTTGAATTTAAGCTGCTAATGAGCTAATCCAAGTAAAGATTTCCAACACACAGTTGTAACTATGAGCATATAAGCAGCACTGGAACTCTCAGAGTGGCATTGTCCTTAGTATCAGAATTGTTTGTAGTCATTATAGGTACGTTATTTGCTGAACAAATCAACCTAAAACCCCAAACGTGAAAGAAACTTTGCACAGCTTCACATAATTTGCTTAACTTTGAACTGACATATTTGAAAAATAAGGAATTAAGAAAAAAATGTTTTTAAAACATCATGAATTTTCCAGCAAATTTTAATCCTAGCACCAAAGTAGCATACAAAAATAGGATTAGAGCTAAAATGGCAGATCATTTATTTGAAAGCCTTAGCTTGGGATGACTTATTCAGGATACCATATTTAGTGAAAGAGAAAAAAAGTCTATATCATGATTATGGGAATAAAAACTATTTCATCTTTTAATTTTTTGTTTCAATCACAAGTGACCTAGGGAGAAAAATTACTCTCAAGCTTTCAGTCATCACTAATTGAAAAGCTAACCAAACTGGGTTATTGCACATTGTATTTGAAAAAGAGACAGACAACAATATTCTTTCAATAGATTATATGATATAAAGCTTAGCTGCAGCACATGTGCAAAATGCCCCTCCTAAAAATTAAAAATAATTGAATCAAATACTATCCATGTATAGGAGAGTTTTCTACTGAGTTTTTTAGAGACGTCTTGTGTGATCAAAAGAAAGAGCAAATACTGTCATTATATTCAATATACAGTATGTAGAAATTGAAATATATAAAATGAGAGGAGGGTTGGGAAGAGGAAAATGGGGAAATGATGGAAGGTTGATTTTGATTCCTATACTCTCTACAAATGAAATGGAATTGTAACCTCTTTGTGTAACTACTCAATGATAAACATTTTTAAGAGTGAAGAAGATATAGAATGATAGATAGAAATTCACATGTATTTCAGGATTTGAAGTTTTTAATTAATTAGAATTTCATTTCAAAAACAAATGACAATGGTATCAAAGTACTTGTAGATCCAAGAAATGGAAAAGAAATGTTTTTTATATTAATTTTTCTGTTTTTTTTTCCTGCTTCCCCCCCCATTTTATTGTAAAGATACCGTACAGAGGGATTACAGTTACATAAGTCAGGTAATTACCCCCTCCTTTGTTTTTCTCCTACTATCCTTTCCCTCTCCACCTTCCCAAGTCCTCCCCTGCTCCTCCCACCCCAAAGTTGTAAAGTTTGTTTTCAACATAGTGTCTTATATATCTCATTGTTACAGTGGATCAACCTGTATCCTTGTTACAGCATTTTTATTATTGCGATTCCCCTCCCCAAATTAGGAAAATGTATACACAAGATTCAGGGCACTGGAATCAAATACAACAGGGATTATACCGTGGGGGAAGAACACACAAAAGAAACAAAAATTCACATAGTACAGTAAAAGCAACAGTAACAACAACAACAACAAAAACATGTGTTCCTATCTTGGGGTTCATTTGCTTAGCATCATCTTATATGGTCATATGTACTTTTGACCTTTTCTGCTTGTCTGGTAGAAATATCCTAGACATATACTAGCTATTGCAAGTAAGGGAAAAGAGGGGACCTATGTTTCTTTGTATTTTTCCCCTTTTGTCACTGTTTGTTTTTTTCTCTACCTTTTGTCTTGTATGTAAATTTTCTGCTTTGTGGAGGGTAAGAGGAAGCATAGAAATGTTGAGACAGAGGATGAACAGTGATACTCATGAGACACTATGTTGAAAATGAACTATACAACTTATGGGAGATGAGGGTTGGGAGGAAATAAAGTGGGAGAAAATGAGGAAAGAGGCTACACTATTCAAAGTGAAATGTACTCATGTGACTGTAACCACTCTGTACATCACCTTTACAATGAAAGTTTAAAAATACATGTTTATAGAATGCTTACAGTGTTTCAAATACTACTTTAAACACTTTATGCATACATAGACTGTCCTGAGAGGGGAATATAGGCCCATTTTTTCCACATGAGGAAATGGGAGCCAAGAATATACAAAATCTTGCCCCTTATTTCATGGCTAACATGGCAAAATCAGTAGTCTGTTTTCATAATCTACATGGTAAACCTATGCAATCTTTGGTAAGTATTCATAGTAGAATAGACTCTATCTAAATGTACCCGTGGTACATTTAGGGAGTCTTTCTTCACTTGCCATGTAAACATTGGCATGTGTCTCTGTCATTTTTAACAGCCTTAGAGTGTATCCTTATAGTCCAGGACCTACTTAATATGCATTTTTAGAACAAGTTAGTGTGCTTTTTGTAATCTGTGGTAGACTTGGACAGTGAGCCTTCTTAGTTTACAATGGACCTGAGTAGTTTAAAGTAGACCCAGCTATTCTATCCTCAGTGTTCACGGTACACTTTGTGAACTTAACCCGAATTCTACTTTAAATTTTAGTGCATTTGTTTGTTAGCGTATTCCCACATTGCAAAAATGTTCAAATATGGAGAAGGTGAAATTCTTGTCCTTTAATGTAGAGTCTGGTATTATTTTCCAAATAGCTTGCATTGCCAAATATCAGTTTTTCTTTTAATTTGTCCTCACTACTCCATAAAGATGCTATTTTCATATGTCTCTTACATTTAAAAATAAGGAAAATTAAAAAGAATTTTAAGTTATCTTTTTAGGTTAATTGTACTTTATAAGATGGACAAAATTAGATGTAGGGACTACTAATTTTGGGAGATTTTATAAGGTTTTCAGTGTATAACTGTAAAATATGTTGCTCTTTATTTAAGAAATATATTGGAAGAAGAAATTATTTAATTCAAGTAATTCAGAAGGTAATAGGGAAACTTGCTATTGAAAGTTTTATTGTTAACACTTTCCATTTTTAATTATAAAAGTAATATATAATTACATGATAGAACATTGGAAATAAAATATGAAAATCTATAAACCCAGAAGCTGTTGTAGCCCTATGGTTTTATTGCCTTAAAAGGCTATCATTTTGTTATGTATGTACTTTTACATTATTGTAATAATAGTATGTGTATACTTTTTTACTTTAACTCCTAATATTATTGAGGATTTTAAAACAAAGTAAATAGAATATTAATATGTCTTTTGAATAAAAGTACATTTTTGGGTTCTGGGTTTTCTTGGTAATCTATACCAAGTTATTACCTATTATAATTAAGAAACAGTTTTTTGTTACTGCTTAGTTTAGTACATTCATGTCTTGTTTCTCTGTCTTGGGCTTGCCTTAGCTAGTCATATTCAAGCCTACTGATGCCCCCTACCTGCAGGCTCAGGCTTCCACAATACCTGTCCAATCTTACCTGAGTTAGTCAATGAAACTTTAGCTTCAGACTTTATCTCACTGGTTGGTATGAATTGGAATTACTTATACCCATCTGAGTACTTTGAATTTGTTCTCAGAGCTCTTTGAACTTATGTTTATTCTTTTCAGGTAGCCTTTTCACATTTCTTCACACCTTAATTGCAGTTTATCTGGATTTCTATCATCTCCATACTGTTCCCTTGTCTTTAATCTTTCTTTCTCTAAGTATGTGTTATATCATGCTCTTGTGGATTTATATTTTTTTATTATTTTTCATTTTTATTTATCTCCTAAAAACTTAAACATTTCTCCCCCCCCACACACACTGCCTACACATTTTAGTTGAGACTTGCTTGTTTCACATTAAAGATGATAGGTAATATATATTTATTCTGCATCTGCAGCATTTTAAACTCCACCACCAGCTTCTTACCCTTCATCCAAACTTAGTTGTCCAGAGTGTGTTGGCCACATTTTTTCCACAGGCTCTTCACTCTGCTGAAAGGACATCTCTTTTTGAAGAACTCCTGATCTTGTGACGTTCAAGGGAAATGCTTTTCCTCAATCCTTAAAAGAACAATAAGAACAACAATAAACATCCCTAGTTTAAAGAAAGAAAAAGGCATTTCCACAAAAGGATTTGTAATCCCTACTCTCAAGTCTGATTATGTTTTCTTTCTTTAGAATCTACTATCACAGTTTTTTATTCTTTAATCCATCTGGATAATCTAAATAAGTGTGTGAATACTGTGTTACTTCTTTCATATTGCTTCACTTGGTCATTGTATGTCTCTTTTTTTGCCTTCCAGAACCATATTTCAGTCAGACTCAGCTAGCTTTATATTGAGAAAAATGTGGTAGCTCTAATATAATTTAATCTCACAATTTCTGTCCTGTGTGTTATATGTACAAGAAAGAAATGTGGCTCCGAATCATCTCTACTGTATTGAAAATGTGAGGGACCATTTTAACACTTTTTCCTTGATAAGATGCAGGAATATGTGCTGAGAGAATTATTTCAGGCATTTTTATTTATATCCTTGTTAAAATATAGTTGAATGAAATTACCTGCTAATCAGAAACTAAAACTTTATATAAAAAGCAAGTTTATTCACTCCTAAAAGAATGTCTTGCTGATTTCTTTCTTTGATTAATAATTAAAGAGAAATTTCTTTATGTTTTAGTCTGTTCCTATTATAAGGTATTAGGCTATCAAATCCTTTTTGTTTCATTGGAAATCAGCCAATCTTTGACTACTTTGATGTCAGCCATTCACTCTTTATTGCCTTTTTTTTAAATGCCAGAAAATAAAATGTACAACCTCACCTTATATTAATGTAATTTTATGCTTAAGATTTTACATTTGCAAAAGTCCAGAAATTTAAAGTTATAGTTCCCAGAAGAATCTTAATTCAGTCACATTGCATAAACGGATATTAAGGCTGAAATGTATCATCATTACAATAATGCAAAATACTCATATATGCATGAGGACAAAGTTATAGTTGCTGAGGGAACTATAATTTTGGATTTTCTGACTTTTTTGCTCATACAATTTCAACCATAACGTTAAGTTAATGCAGTTTTTCATAGACAGTAAGGTAATATATTTGTTGCAGTGTTTATCTTAACTATACGTTTTCATTGGCTTCATTTGTGTCTTCTGTATTTCTATAAACCTGTACTTTTAAAGATGTGATTTTTCTACAAAGAGAACTACCTAAGGAATAAGTCTGTATAAAAATAGTCTGTAGCCTCATGTATACTGATATTCTCTCTGCCTTTCCCTTTCTCACACACATGAACACACAGCCTCACACACTTATGTTACATTCTGGCACATTATAGAAGCAGGTAGCATATCCACTACCTGCTGTTGAAAGTGTTGACGATACTGAATTATTTATTCTATCTTCTACACTATCCAAAATCGTTTTGGGTACTTTGACACATTTTGGTCTCTTCCATATGGATACTTCATGGTGGCAGAGTTGCCAGATGCTCAGGTTTTATGACAGTCTTAGTTTTTCAAGGACTGTTGGAATATTCTTGGGAGAATCTTGCCTTGTTACTGATTCCTATGGAGTGGTAAAATACAGATTTCTTTGAAAGTGTTTCTCAAGACACAGAGTTATTGTAACAAAAGGTTACTATAATGTCCCATCTTAGTTAAAGTGCCTTTAACTTTGGGGACTTGGTAAAGGCACAGTGTATCATGATTTTTTTGGCAATGAGTTGTTATCACCTTAGCAATAAGTAATAATAATGCTATATTTAAATTTAGACATTAAACAAATTTGAAGTTTCTTCCAACATTTGAAATATCAAAGGTATACTTTCACATAGCTACAGCCATTTATTTGTATTTCAGTTTCCAAAATGCAATATAAAGAGCAGGTTATGAGATCTAGTTTATATTTGTTTATATTTTTATTTTTAATATATTTTTGTTTTTATTATTTAAATAGTGTACAAAGGAGGTTCCATATAAAAAGCAGCTTATAAATTCAATATATCGTAATCAATGTCATCCTTTTCAACACTCTTGCCCATCCCTCTCTTAACCATCCCTTCCATCACTCTTCTTAATATTGTACAATACATGTTGGATTCTAAATGACATTCTCCCCCTCCTCAATTGTCTATTCCTTTATTCCAGATCCTATGCCAACTCTTTCTATTACCTGCTTCTTGGTGTTTTATTTTCCTGAACTTTGCTTTTGCTTTCTAAGGAATTATGCTATTTGAGGTCTTATTTTAATCCATTTTGTTTCAGCTAATGCATGTATATATACTTGCATACCATCCAACATACTGAACCCGCAAAAATCTAACAACCCAATTAATAAATGGGCTAATGAGGTAAAAAGAGTCTTCTCAGAAGAAGAAGTAACAGTGGCCAATAGACACATGAAGAAATGCTCTACATCCTTGGCCATAAAGCAAATGCAAATCAAAACCACATTGAGATTCCACCTCATCTTATTTTCAAGGAAACAAATGACAACAGGTCCTCACAAGGATGTGACCAAATAGGAACCCTAATCCACTGTTGGTGGGAATGGAAACTTGTTGAACTATCCTGGAAAGCAATGTAGAGGGGCATAAAAATTTGAAATTAATTAAAAAAAAAAAAAGCTGTTGCCGGGTGCTGATGGTTCATGTCTGTAAGCCTAGCTACTCAGGAGGCTGAGATCTGAAGATCGCGGTTCAAAGCCAGCCTTGACAGGAAGGTCTGTGAGACTCTTATCCCCAATAAACCACTCAGAAAACCAGAAGTGGCACAGTGGCTCAAGTGGTAGAGCACTAGCTTTGAGCTGAAGAGCTGAGGGACAGAGTTCAGGCCCAGAGTTCAAGCCCCATGACCGACCAAAACAAAAAAAAAAAGAACATAGAACCCCCATGATCCAGCAATTTGACTTCTGAGAATTGACCCAGACCAAGAGACTATAAAGCCACCAGCACAACTAAAATATGGAATCAGCCCAGAAGCCTCCCAGTAGATGAATGGAACGAGAAAATGTGGTATACACAGTGGAATTTTTCTCGTCTATTAGAAAGAATGATACTGTACCGTTTGTGAAGAAAAGGAAATATCTGCAAAAAAATTGTTAAGTAAAGTAAGCCAGAGAGACAAAGATGAATGTTTCACCTTATAGGTAGAAGCTCCACTTAGCTTATAAATTTATGTTTAGTTCATCTTTACCAACTGGATTAACATTGCACAGTGGGTATCATGTATAAACTCTATGCAATGTATCATAGTTATATACATATAAATGATACACATATAATTCTAAATTTACTTAGTGGATAAAATCAGATGTGTAACGACAAAGGTCCAAGGTATTTGTTTTTCCTTTTTCAAGATGAGTAGAAATACATAATTTTTCCCATATCCAATATTTGTCTTTTAAACACATATAAGTAGAAATTATGCTCATTTAAAAATATTAATCTTTCAGTGTTTTTCTTTTTGGTTTCTAAGTATGAATTTTTTTATTGTCATGTTAATGTGCAGAGGGGTTACTGTTACATAAGTAAGGTAATACGTGCATGTCCTGTCAAACTTATTACCCCTTCCCTCATTTTTCTCCTACTTTCCTCCCCTGCCCCACGTTGTACAGATCATTTCCAGCATATTGTGTGGTATATATCGTTGTTGCATTGGTTCCCCCTACCCCGCATCCTTTGTCTTACCATTCTGGTGTTTCCTTTCCCTTCCCTAATACAAATAAATATCTATAAAATGCCAGGGTACCAAAATCAAATGGCAACAGAGGATATACCATAGGGGAAAGAACATACAAAAGAACCAAAAAATTACATAGTACATTAAAAACAACAACAAAGAAAAACCTCTCTCCATGTCTCCATGTCTTGGAGTTTGTTTCACTTAGCATCATCTTATATGATCATATGTGCTAAGCTTTTGAGCTTTTCTGCTCATCTGCTAAGATTATCCTAGACATATACTAATTACTGCAAATAAGGGAAACCATAGAAAGTCTTACTTCTATTGTGACATGCTGTATATTTCTTGGTACTTGCAGACCATTATGTGAAAGTAGAGCAATAGGAAGAAAGGACAGGACTGGCTCAGGGGGGGGAAGCTTCCATATTGTGGAGTCTGTGTAAATGTTTGCATGCCTAAGAGAGGCTTCTGTTGTGCCATTGTGTGACCTATGACCCACAACCCTCAGACATGTGACCCTCACATGGAGGCAATTGGAAGTTCAAATAACTTGAGACTCAGGATAGTATCTGTTGTGTATCTCTAGAACCTATTTTTGCTCATGTTCAAGTACCTTTGTCAACATCATTTAGATAGAAGGGGTGAAACATGATCAAAGAAAATTTAATGACTGTGTATTTCTTAGATGAATAGATTTTATTCTCCATTTAAATATAGAATACTTTAGTCCAAACCTCTAAGCTGCAGTTGCTTCTGCTCTTGTGATTAGAAGGCGAGGCTCACAGGTAACAATTGTGGCTCTTTCCTTCCTATTGTTGACTCTGCACTGGTTCCAGTTTTGCCTCTTATCTACCTAACATAGGGAAGATGAATTCATTTATGCTCAGTCACTTGGTAAGGATGTTTGGCCCAAGAAATTTGAAGTTCCTTCTTGCTGGGGTATTTGAGGAGTCTGACATGTGGTATGGAAGAGCAGAACAATAGAAATAGTTAAGAAAAATACCATGCAATATATGTTGCATAAATGTCCCTAAAACTTCATTATAAATAGTGTTAATAGCATGATTTTATATAGTATTTTGTACTTTTTATTTGCTTAATTCTCCATATGCATGTGTTTGTGAGTTGTGCAATGAAAAAGAATAATTAATGTTTTATTTAAGTGAAGCATATTGTTAAAAATAATATTTTTATATGTGAAAGTTAGCTATGGAGATGATTTTTAATTTTAAATTTATCCTGTATTCATTTATTTATTTGGAAGCTATCTTTATTTTTCTCCTATGTGACATAGACTGGGTAATTAAAATGAGAATTTTCATGCACAGGATTTAACAAGTCAATGTTTATAAAAAGGCTCATCTTTTAAAAAGAAATTAAAAGGACCAGGACTTAGAATTAGGAATAAAATCTTCTAATTGTTTTTCTGTTACACATATTAGGGCATTTTTAAATGTTTCATCTCAAATGTTTTTGAGTGCTTACTGTGTACAGTATACTTTTCTGGCTTTGACATTTGTAGTTAATTGTCTTATGATGCCCTTATAATGAAAGTGATATGTGAAGTAGCAAAACATTGGGGATACTAAATTATTTGTGGGAGGTATTTCTCCAAATGGCATATTAAGTACCAAATTCAGGGAAGATTTCAAAGAACTGTCTTGGACTTGCCAAAACAAACATAGGAGGAATAATCAAAACATGGGGATAATCTCTGTGAAAAGCATAACAAAATAAATCTCACAAATCAAGTGATAAAACAACTCAAGAGCGGAAAGCATTCTGGGAAGCAAATTTAAAGCTAATACACATAAACACTGAAAAATTTAGGCTTAGGATCTGTTATAGGAAGACTGGATGTTTAGGAAATATTTATTTTCTGCCTGATAATTTTAGCTGTGGAATCAACTCAGAAAAAATACCGTCACTACAATTTTCCCCTGTGAGTTTAGTTATTTAGGTACAAAATACTTTACAATGCATGATTGTAGGAATAGATTAGTTGATATGTCAGGAAGCAGATAGTATTATTGTTACTCTTATAGTTAGAATTATTTGAATTATTACTATGTTAAAATACTCAAACCTAAATAGTGATAATATCCAAATCTGCTTTATGCGTAGCTATTTTTTTTAATCACATTTGTTTCTGAAGTCAACTTTCTGAATCTAGCTGAGAAATATTGTTCTGAGTTGTCTAGCCAATGTGTCTTTAATTGTATATAAACATAGACAACAGTGGTAGAATGATTATAGGACTTATAATCATTAGCTTGCATCTCAATTCTTGTAACTTTATTTAGAGTGTTTAGGAAAGGACTCTAGAGACTTACAAGTGGCATAAACTAAAGGGCAAAGAACATTGTAACATAAAATGGTATACTTATGTTAAGGAATAGTCTTCTACAATAGATTAATCATGATATGAATTATAAATATTTTACATACTAATTATATTAGTTTGTGGAGATAAAACACCATATGAAGTGTTCCCAGCACACTCAGCAAGATAGATGCTCTTTGCATGTTAATTGATTTGCTTCTTTAAGGCTGATGTTCATGAATCCCTGAAGATGACAGAAATTATTATCATGTTATTGTACATTTCTGATCTTTGTAACAGGTCAACACCTATCTTTCCCCATGAGTTCCTCTTCTTTGGATCATGTCTTGAGTACTTGACACATTAGGGTGGTAAAATAGAGAACAATATCTGAAATAAGGAGGAACCCTAAGATAAAAGTAATGGGTTCAAAAAATTATATCGAATAACACTTGATAGAATTGTGTTTGGTGTTCAAGTAAGATAAGGCATAGATGTATCCTCACTTCTTTTTTCAGTACTGTGACTGTTTCATTTACCTTAGATGCTGTGTTTGCTAGAGTGTACCTCCTGTGGTAGAACTTTGCAGATGTTCATTCCATCGCCACAAGTCATATAGCTAGAGCAGTATAGTTACTTAGTAAATATATAGTGAGTGTAGGTGGAAATAAAATGATTGAGGTTTGTATAGTTTTTAAAAAATGTGATTTATATTCTTTTCTTTCCTAAACAGACTAAATGAGATGATAAAAATACTTGGAGTCACATTCTGATCTTAAGTGACTCAAATTCAGTATGGAAAAAGTGGAACCGTAGAGGCTTTTGATCCAGAGCAACTTGTATTTGAAAAACATGTCTGGTTGCTGTTGTATTAGCATTTGGCCCAACTTTTGTGTTTAAATGTTTTTTTATTGTGAAAATATCATACAAAGGGTTTATAATTACATGGGCAAGATAATGAGTACATTTTTTAATCAAGCATTGTTGCCTCCTCCTTTGTTTCCCCTTCCCATCCCTTCCCATCCCATCCTCCCACCTCATCCCTCACCCCCGCCTGCCAAAGTTGTAAAGTTCGTTTTTCGACATAATGTCTTGTACATCTCATTGTTGCAATGGGTCCACCTGTATCCCTATTTAAACAATTTGTTTTTCCCTTCCCCTCCACAAATTATACCAACATCAGATACAGTGAAAGCAGGGGTTATACCGTGGGGGAGGGACATACAAAGCAGCAAAGAAATCATCTTATAAATGTGTTAGAAACAATTGCATGAGAGCAAAAACATTTGAATACTTATCTTGGGGTTCATTTCGCCTAACATCACTTATCTGACCTTTTCTGCTTGTCTCAGACATAAACTAGTTATTGCAAATGGGTAAGATTCGACAAGATGTCATAGCACTAGGGTGATGGTGGTGAAGACTCAATGAAATGATGCATGACAAGAATCTTGTATTACACATGCTTCCTTGTTTTCTTTTGAATATTATATTTAGTTGTTAATTGACATTCTTATTGTGGTAATGTAAAGATTTTATTATCAAAAGGTGAGAAAGCCTTGGTTTTCTTTCATCCGTCTCTGTTTTTTCCTTTCATCTTTCACTTTTTAAATGATACTTGGAGTTTAAACTCAAAAATTTCATTGCCTATGTAGGACACTATACCTGCTAAAAGTTCTGAGTGGTTGGTATTAAGAAAATTTTTAGTAAAGGACTCCAGCCCTAAAAGAATGTTAGCATAAATTTAAAACAGTTATGTATGCATTAAAATTTGCAAACTATATGTACATATATTTGATAGTGTTTGTAACCTGTTTTCCTCTTTTCCTTTGTTGTTATAAACACATTTACAGAGTGTCTCTTATGGGTTAGTAACTGTGCCAGATAACAGGACTTAAGACACTGGAATAATTTGTGTTACCTGAATTTAAGTGGCACTTTTAGGTAAAGAAGCTCGATAAGTGTTGTGTAATTTGCCTCCTTAAGCATCTGTGAGACAGATCAGAGTGCCTGATGACTGCATTATGGATAAATGTTAAGAACTAGCCATGTGCTGAGATATTGCTCACATGGCAGCTCCTTTCTGCACACACTTTGTCTGTCTTGTCATGTATTGCAGAAAGATAGCCCACTTGTAGACAGTGCTTTCCTGGCTAATATGATAAACATGGGAGAGGATAAACAGAACTACCTGAGTAAGTAAATGATGATGCTCTATACCATAGGACAGTTTGGGGCAAACTGGATTCTCTAACTGCCTAAAAATTACTCATCAGAAGAACTTAGGAGATAAAATACCTGTATCCCCTTTCTTTCAGATACAACGTTCATCTTGGATTTTAATTATTTAGTAAAAGGATACATTTTATTGTGCAGTTTCTTGAAGGTTTTCAAAAATTTATAGCATTTCAACTTGAAGTAGGAATGTTAAGATGAAGTAACAGACAAATAATCATGTTAAAATGAGTTTTGTAAATTGATGATTAATGAATATTAGAATTCAATTATTTTTTCTACACAAGTTCCACAAATTAAAACTATGTTGAAATCAGTTTAGCACTGGTGACTCAGGCATGTAATCATAGCTACTCAATAGGGTACCTTGTTCAAGGATCATGGTTCATGACAGCCTGGGGAGGAAAGTCCATGAGATTCTTATCTCCAGTTAAGCACTAAAAAAGCTGGAAGTAGAGTTGTGGCTCAAGTAGAAGCGTGCTAGTCTTGAGTATTAAAAAAGTTCAGGGACAGTACCTATACCCCAGGACTGGCATGAATGCATACATGCACACACACACACACACACACACACACACACACACACACACACACACACACACACACACACACACACACACACACACACACACACACACAGTTGAAATCTAAGAATTGCAGTGTTTGAGAGCAATGTTCATTTCAGTGAGGTTAAGTACTGTAAAGATGCTTGGAAGTGATAAAATGAAAAAAGCTTTTGCATTGTTCTTCTCCAGGTTCATTAGACAATTCTGTCAGGCCACTGGGCCTTACTCGCAGCCCTAGCATCTGATTGAAGCCAATATCATATCTTTTCTCCACTCTGCTGTTTTTCTGTGAGTCTCTACAATGTGTTTTCCATTCATTAATCTATTTAAAATATTCTATTCTGGTGTGTGTTTAAAGAAATCCCCGGTATTTTGCAACTGAATATAATAAACTTGTGTCAACTTTGCCCTAAGAAATAAAATAAAAATAAATAAATAAAAATTCTCAAGGGGCACAAATAAAAATAACACAAGAGATTGTATATACAGTTTCAAAATTAATACGAGAATCTTGCCTTGGTTTTATTGTGACAGAACAATCAATGAAATATATTAAAAAACATATGCCTTAGGGGGAGTATATACAGAGTATTGCTACATGTAGAACTATGCTGTCCTTGAACTTACTGCATAGCCTAGGCTGGCTCCAGTCCTCCTGCCTTTGCCTCCTGAGTGATATAATTATATGTGTATGCTACTATGCCTGATAATTGTTTAGAATATGGTAGGCAACTTGATGTTAAAAGGCAAAAGCAAAAAAATAAAAAACAAAACTATACAGGTATATTGAATAAAATAAAATAAAAATCATCTCAATTACATCTGTATATTAATCACTCCCTCTTACCATAAAACCTAACATTATTTTCCTATTTTAAAAAGTCCCATGTGTTTTTCCAGTTTTTTTACTTCCTTGTTGAACAAAGCGTTCCAGTTCTTTATTCAGTTCCTCAACCTGACAATTGTTTTCTTTGTTTTAATTTTCCATTGTATATCTGGCACTTGAACCTATTGCCTTGCAAATGATAGGTGCTTGGTAGATATGTGCTAATATGAGTACCAACATGTGAATAGTGACTCATGAATAATTATTGGTGATTCTCTCTCTATATATGTATAGATATAGATAGATAGATAGACATATATTTGTATTGAAAACATTTTCTGTAAGGGATATATAGTTATTAATAACTAAAAGAAGTGCAGTAGTGGTATTTCAGAGTTTCAGAATTGGACAGCAAGTGCAATTGTGCTAATCAAGATGAATTTAGAAATTAGGTTATCATAAACAAGTCAAACACCTGTTTGGGAAAATCAGTTAGGCAAGCTTTTGTATATAAATGGTCAAGGAATAAGAACAACAGTGAGATGAATGAAGAGGGCAAGAGGTGGAAAATGCAGGCAAGAATCAAATGAATATCCTGCAAAATTAAGAAAGAGGGAACGGGTGGGTGGGAAGGGATGGGTGAGAATATTGAAAGAGGTGACATTGATCAAGATACATTGTATTCACAACTACTTTGTTAAATGACAGCTTCTTTGGATAACTACTTAAAGATTAAGAAAAACACACAAAAAACGGTGAGATAATGATGCTTGGCCCTGGTGGTTCATATCTCTAATCCTTGCTTATTCTTGAGGCTGAGCTCCTGAGTAGCATGGTTTGAGGCTAGCTAAGCAAGAATATTTCACTAAGCTCTCTTTTAAACATAACCAATAAAATGCAGGGTGAATATGTGGCTGGAGTGGTAGAATACCAGATTAGTGAGCATAAATCCTTGAGTTTAAACCTCAGTACCAATAATAGCAATAGCAAAAATGGGTAATCATCCTGAGTCATATGAATCTGTCACAAGAGGAGCAAAGTGAGAGGAAAGTGGAACAAAGTGACATAGCTGGATGAATTTAAGCTTTCGTCAAATACTTACTGAAACCAATCAGGTCATTTTTTAAGAATGAATAACATAATTCAGTCTGATATCTGTGAACTATGTACTTTGTCCAGTTAGGTGATAAGTGTTTTCAGGAGTAATGGGATCTGTTGAATAGATTTCATGGGTTAATAGTGAGAAAACATTGTTCATGATGGGTTATTTATTACTAGAGTATATGGTAGTTGTTGGAGTATTGAATATTTTCCCCTTGTGTCTCTGTTTTATGGTCCTTCCTTATCACATAAGATATAACAGTGTGCATCTTGATGATAATGCTTACAGCCCCACAAGGCTTAGGTATATTTTAGCTCCATTTTCTCTTTTATATATTAAGTAAATAGGGTAAAAAATACTAGGTTACTCAAATGAAGCGGAAGACAGCAAATTCACTAATCTTTGAATTTCATTGTGTTGAATGGTTTTGGAATTCTTTAAGCAAATTATGATTCAAATCAACATTCAGTATGAACCAAAACAATTGAAACACGTCTGTAGATACTACCCCAGTTGCATAAAATAATGTTAATGTTCTTGCAGCATTAAACCATTTGGGTTAGACAATTATAGTAGCAACATACTCATACTTTGAGTAAAATGGTAAGCTAATGAGATAGATGTTAATTTGAATTTCGAAGACATTTTAAATATAAGTTTCTTTTACAGAGACAAAAATTACAATTTGAAGCCTTCTGGTGGTCTAAAAACAGCTTAATTCTGTAGTAGCTTGGTAATAAGTACTAATCCAGCTTATGCAGTGATTGTAGTATGTCATGTTTGTGAAAGATTGCTCAACTGCTTTCTCTGGGTTTTATGTTAATTTAAAAATATTAAACATAAAACCTTATAACATCTTCATGCTGAGATAAACTGTTCAATTTAACTTGTGCTCAAGCAGCAGCTGTCAGGAATTATCTTGTTCCTAGTGGTTTTTGCTGTCACCTTGTGCCCTTTGCTGCCAGAGACACACTGTAGGGTGATAAAGCACACCTTGTTAGGATTTATTGCGTAAATAATAGCAGAGGCATGGTGAACACTGGAAGCTTAGGGGTTAGCTGATGGTTGAGAGATGCCATTAATGGTATAATTATCAACTTTTAAAATCTGGTGATCGGGAAGAAGTAAAAATTGCCTGAAGATAGGTAATTCCTGAAATCCTTTCAGTGGGAATGCTCAATGCTTCTTTTGGGATATCGAGCTAAAGATTTGAGAAATTACTCATTTACCAGTTTTACTTAGAAATGAATAAACAAAGAGGAAATAATTTTTAGCAATAATAGAGATAAACAAGGGCTGATTCAAGTTTGTCATAAAATATAATTAATTATCTTTTAATGATTAAATCGTAGTATTGCTATAGGCAGTCAATCGCAAATGGTGAATTTTATGAACATCATTTTCATTTTTCTTCTAAATATATTGCATTCTATTTTGGTAGTTGTTTTGAAGTTTCACCTTTCAGTTTAGATTTTTAAATTATGAATCAGCTGGTGGATGAGCTGAGACCAGAGCGTCTAGTCAGAGTGGAATAAAAGTATGGTCTTAGATAAACAGTTACTTCAGATGGTTCACCATCAAGAACATCTTCATGTAGGAAATTGACCATTGAATGATGACCTAAAATATGTACATGATGCATTTTTTGTTTATGGAATGTAGAATTTCTTTCCTTCCATTTACCACCATTTCATTCCTGTTCTCACAAATCTATACATATATTGATTTGTACCTTGCCAAAATTTTACCATAAGACTTTTTTTCTTGTGCTAAGCCTTTTCTATCCTTATTTTTTAAAGTTTTTTTATTTGTGAAAATACTGTACAGAGGGGCTACAATTATATGAGCAAGGTAATGAGTACATTTCTTATCAAGCATTGTTGCCTACTCCTTTGTTTCCTCCTTTGTTTCCTGCCTTCCCATCCCCCCACCCCCCCAAAGTTGTAAAGTTCATTTTTCAACATAACATCTTGTACTTCTGATTGTTGCAATGGATCCACCTGTATCCCTATTTAAACAATTTGTTTTTCCCTTCCCCTCCACAAATTATACCAACATCAAATACAGTGAAAGCAGGGGTTATACCATGGGAGAGGGACATACGAAGCAACAAAGAAATCATCTTATAAATATGTTAGAAACAATAGCAAGAAAGAAAAATCTTTTTTTTTTTTTTTTTTGTTGGTCGCTTTTCTTGAACTCTTCAGCTCAAGACGAACACTCTACCACTTGAGCCACAGTGCCACTTCTGGTTTTCTGGGTTAATTGGAGATAAGGGTCTCATGGATTTTCCTGCCTGGGCTGGCTTTGAACTGTGATCCTCAGATTTCAGCCCTCTGAGTAGCTAGGATTACAGCTAGGATTACAGATCTGAGCCAACAGCACCTGGCAAGGACAATGACTTTGTACACTTAATTCACTCACATTAATTAATCGTTAATGTATTTGTACATTTTTATTATTTGTATAAACATATACATATGAATATGTGAGCTGTAGTTTTTCTTACTGAACACCTTAAGACTTAGCTGCAGACATCATGATATTTCAAATAAATAATTTGACTTAACTCCTAAAAGAATCATGTATATTTTCCCATAACTATAATAAAAATAGTATACTTAGTGAAAGTTAAGATTGATAACAATTTACAATCTTATATTTGACTCATGTTCTAATTTTCTCTGACACTATTCTTTTTCTTCTTTACCTATTGAATATCCATTCAAGGAATGAATATTATTTTGGAGCCTCTTTATTTTCCATTATTCTAGGTATTTTTTCTTTTATGTTACTGGCATTTTTGGAGCTCCAGCCCAGTGAATTTACATAATATTTATATGATCATTTCCTTACCACCAAATTAGATCAGGCATATTTAATAGATATATTGCATCAATGATTTATGTCTTTCTTAATGTATCATTTTGGGGAATATATAATTTCACTTTGTCCTATTATAGTACATAGTAAATTTTATCAGTTCATTAAGTGGGTATCTACTAGATTTCTCCAACATAAAAGGTACTATTTTTCTTTATAGTTAGTAACTGTCATATAGGGGCTGAGTTTAATGTATTTTTCTGTCTTGTATGTGAAAATCATTGAGCTTACTCAGGACTTAATGATTTAAAAATACTGAGTCCTTTCTGATAATAGTGTATGTTGCGGGGTGGGGGCGGGGGCAGGGAGGGAGGGAATAAAAAGAGAGGGAAAGACAACTCAGTAATTAGATGCAGATATCCATCTATTCCCTTCTAAGGAGACTATTGATTGGTTGAAAGAAATATATTGTTATTTTCTTTGCTAAGGATGGGATTTATAGGTAACCAAATACCTTAATTTTCCATAAAATTTCAATAGCAGTTTTAGAAAGGCTTATATTTGATAGAATATGGACTATCTTTAGACACAACAGTATATTATTTGACCATAGTTTTCCTTTTGCTTTAGTGGGATATGGACAAATATTAAAAAAATACACTTTCTTTGTAAGGTATTTCTCTTACGAAGAGTAAAACTGTAATATTGCAATGTGGTTTAAAAGGGATTGCTGGCCTTTGGTCTTGTGTGCTTCTTACAGCTCAGGAGAAGGCACCATTAGCCATCCAGTAATGGAAAAGAAAAGGTTTTTAAATATACAAATATTATAGGCTACTTTTAAAAAAGGATGAAAAATCATGCCAAGAGAGGAAACCACACTGATAAGTCTATTGCATAAATCAAAAGGGTTTATGTCATAACATGAACATGTGCCATTCCTGCTCATATATTGAATTTCAGTAGTTGGTTGCATAAAGGAGTAAAGTGTGATGAAACTGGCAAGCAAAGTATTCCCCAGTCAGCCTTATCTTTGTTCCATTTGTCCTTCAGATAGAGCTTTTCTTGGCTTTTTCAATAAAATCCATCCAGCTTTTTCTTCTTTTTTCTTTTTTTTTTCTCCCCCTTTTTGCATCTCTCAGTAACTGAGCTATGAAGACCAATGAGATTCAGGGCTTTTATAGTTCTTAGCAGCTGGTCTTTAAGAGATCAAAACTTAGAATGCTGTAACATGGTATTAAGGCTCAACTATTGATGTGTCCCTATTGGGAATATGTTCTTCTTGGGGTGGGCAGAAGAAAGACTAGAGAATAGCAAACAATGACCCTTCAAGCATGTTTAGGAAAGTAAACCTTAATTTCTTTGTTTCCTAGGATCCTCTTTGCAAGCTCAGTGCTTAACCTGACTGAACTGACTGCCCTTCGGCCTGACCTTGGGAAATTAAAAAAGATCCTGTACTTCCATGAAAATCAATTGGTATATCCTGTAAAGAAATGTCAAGAGAGGGATTTTCAGTATGGCTACAACCAAATTCTTTCATGGTAGGTAGATTGTATCGTATTTAGCTCTTTGTCGTCTTTTTCTTTAAAGATACTTAATGTTTTTCAATTTAGAGACCTACTGTACTTTATAAATACTTTAACATAGCTAGCTGTAGATACTTAAACATTCCTTCCCTGGTAATAAGTACTTGTGCTTCTGTAGTATACACAATATCATAGCATGAATACATGAATGTAACAATCTAATTATATAATGAATTATCTAACTATTGTGTACAGCATTCAAAATAGAATCAAAAGGTTGACAAATAACTTTGATCCTTGCTTTCCTGATTTACTATTTAAGGCTCTTCACTTTTAGCAACAGTAGTCAACTCATACTCACCAGGAACTTTTACTGTGTTCAGCCAAAGTTAAAAAAGAAATTTACCAGGCTGGGAAGGTGGCTTAGTGGTAGAGTGCTTGCTTTTCATGCATGGGCCCTAGGTTCCATTCCTCAGCACCACATAAGCAGAAAAAGCCGGAAGTAATGCTGTGGCTCAAGTGGTAGGTGCTAGCCTTGAGCTGAAAAGCTGAGGGACAGCGCCCAGGCCCAGATTTTAGGCCCCACAACCGGCAAAAAAAAAGAAAAAGAAATTTACAATGCTGGATCCTGGTAGCTTGTGCTTGTAATCTTAAGTACTGAGGAGGCTGAGATCTGAGGTTTATGGTTTGAAGCCATCCTGGGCAGGCAAGTCCATGAGACTCTGATTTCCAGGTAACTACCAAAAAACCAAAAGTGGTTCTGTGGTTGAAGTGGTAGAGAGCTAGCCTTGAGCAAAAAAGCTCAGGAACAGTGTTCAGGCCCTGAGTTTGAGCTCCAAGACTGGCATGTGCACACATGGGTGCTTGCACACATACACACAACACACACACACACACACACACAGAAATAAAAATGAAAGCAAAACAAAATCTTGTCCTTTTTTTCTTGTGTTTGTTTACAAGATAGGAAAGAATGGAAAATGAAGCTTTCAATGTTTTTATTTTTGTTGTTGTTGTTTCTTTTATTGAACCTTTTGAAATGATATAGCTTTAAAATACATTTCAAAGGTGAGGGTCTTTTTCTGTTATACCATCCACAAAGTGTATATCCTGATGATTAGTTAATGAAGGAAGTTTAATAACTGCCCTGGTAAAATTGAACCAGTCTGGCAGTGATTGGGTACATTTAACTCACCTTTATTAACAGTTATTACCTATTAGAATTGATGATGTGTTTAAACAGATCGTCAGCTATTGCAAGTGTGCTTGATATTTTGGTTGGCATAGAAAAATAGCTACATGGTAATAATTCTGTGTTTTGAGCATTTTGTAAATGTTTCCCTGCAATCATTTTTACAAGCTGCTTCAATTGTGAAGTAGCAGTGCTATCAAAATAGTGTGGAACTGTTTCACGTCAAATGTCTCATAAAATAATCGTCTTAAAATTTCATAATAAAATTAAAATACTTTATTTTATGCTGAAACAGAGAAACAAAATATGTTTTAAAATGAAAAGAAGCATTTTGTGCTTTATCAATATGGAAAACATTTGTAATATTCTTATGATTTCTTGAATTAGCTTCATTCTTTTCTTCAGATAGTGTGTGTTTTATCACCCCTGAGAAATCACTAGGAAAAAAAAATTAAGCCTATTTTTCCTTTTATGGGTAGCTTTAAAGTTGATGGAAGTTACAACCACTCATATCAGGCAGGAAATGTACCAAAAAGACTATTTCTGTAAACTATCTTACATCTTTAACTTAAAAGCCTAAATTTTTTGAAATGTAAGTAGATGGAATGCATGCTCTTTGAGGGCAGATATTATAATTACGATTTTCTTACTGCTCCTTACTTTCTTTCATTAAAAAAAAGGTTTTACTCATAGAAAATTTGCACTCCAAAAGCTTGCATGTGAGTGTTGAGCATTTCTCTTCTCAAGAGTGTAAACTGATAGACAAGCTAGGAGAGAAAGAAATGGGCTTCATCATCTTTGGCTTCTTAATGGGAAAAATGGTTTACAGTTGTCTAGAGGAAAAATAAGAGTGTCAGAAAGCAATACTGCTCCAGTTCCCCTTGAGAAGTATGACTCCTGCTTCCTCAAATGTTTCTTTAGGTTTTATTTATGTATTTATTTATTTATTTTGCTGACTTCTGATTTTGTTGGCATTGTCAAGATTTCTTCCTGGCTATGTGGCAGTTAAGGACTTTAAGGCTAACTGACATAGGAACTCACCTTAATCAGAGGTTTCAGTAACCCTCTGACTTACGAACACATGTCATAACTATATATTCTGGCCTGTGGGTCGCTATTACAATATGTGGTAAATGATGAAAACAGACTAGCTGTAAAACATCTTTCAACTTTTGGTATATTATTATATTGGTTTCCTGATTACTTACTGTTGTGTCAGCACTTCTGTGACATTCTTTTGTATTATCTGTGTTATAATAACATCTATTCTCCAAATTTATACCAAGAAGCAACAAAAAAGACAAAAAATAAAACCAAATTTGTATATAGCAAATTTGTATGCGTTTTTTTTCATTTTACTAGGTATTAATTATGACAGATATTCCTGTCTCAGTAAATATGATGTAAACAAAATAGAGGATAAGCTAAAATCTATCCTCTCTAAGCTCTACTTATTTTTGTGTATTTTACATTCTTGTTTTCAGTGTTATTCATGTGTCATTTTTAGTGTAAAATAAGATTGTTTTGTCTATTTAATCTTAAATACCTTCTTTTGGAAGTGTTTGTATATATTTATTGCGATCCAGTAACCCTGAATAGTTGATTAAATGAAATAAGATTTTTTTTGAAATCAACTGATTAATTTACTATACCAATATTGTCTCATAAAGTCATGATACTATACATTTAGGTTTCATATACCGCTTCCATGGCTATCATTGTATTTGTTGGTGTCTATGAAAATGTTTTAGGCAACCTATTTTGTCACACTTATGATATAAATATTTGCCGTCATATTTTCATATACCAGTACATTGTATGTTAGTTTTACTTTTATAGTATTAAGGGGAAGAATACAGTCTGTTTGATAGATAAATGATAACATCATCCTTCCTGTGTAGGTCAAGAATTTTATAAAAAGTAACACAATTTCTTAAAGGGATAAAGGAAAGGCTAAAGTAGAAAAGACCAACCAAATAGTACTGAAGATATCAAGGTCGAGTACGAAAACATCTTTGAATTAGTTTTGATGGTGGTAGGAACACACCAAACAGGTGTATATATGAAGATAGTGTACAGAGTGGTTACAGTTACATGAGTAAGGTAATGAGTACATTTTCTGTCAAGCATTATAACTTCCTCCTTTGTGTTTCATCTACAATCCCTTCCCTCCCCATCTCCCCAACTCCTCCCCTACCTCCACAACTTGTAAAGTTCGTTTACAACATAGTGTCTTGTACTTCTCATTGTTACAATACGTCAACTGTATCCTTGTTTCAGCATTTTGTTATTTCCCTTCCCCTCCCCAAATTAGAATAATGTATATAGAAGAGACAGAGCACCAGAATCAAATACAGTGAAAACAGGGTTTATACCACAGGGTGGGGGCGAGGGGGGGGTAAGAGCATACAAAAGAAAGAAAGAAAGAAACAAAATCACATAGTACATTAAAAACAACAATGACAAAGACAAAATCTCTTGTGTCCCTATCTTGGGGTTCATTTCACTTAACATCATCTTATATGGTCATTTGTACATAGTTTTGACCTTTTCTGTTTGTCTGGTAAGATTATCCTACATGTATACTAGTTATTGCAAATAAGGGAAATCATGGGACTTATGTTTCTTTGGGTCTGGTTTACTTCACTTAATATAATTTTTTCTAAGTCTTTCCATTTCTTAACAGTTTTTTCTTAGTAGTATAGTGTACACCATTGGAGAAACTCAGTGAGAGAAACTGGGCTACTGTCCTTAGTGTTGTTGATAATATTGAAAGATCTTGGCATCCTGAGGAAATATGCTTTGTTTTGAAGTCTTACATAATTTCCACTAAATTGTTTAATTTTTCTGTTACCTTTCCCAGTAGTACCATCAACCTCAACTTCCCATGATACGATATTGACAACTAACTTATCCATTAGCATTGGATTGATAGATACTGATGGGAACTACAGTATTTATTGTAAACTTAAGATGCAGTGTTAACTCTGATTTGCACACAGGCCTTAGGCTTGTAAAGTAACTTGAAATGAATCTGATCTCATCATTTGTACTTCTTGTTTCCATTTACAGCCTAGTGGCTGATTTGGTGGTATTCAACTCAGTTTTTAATATGGAGTCATTTCTCACTTCTATTGGAAAATTTATGAAGCTGATTCCAGATCATAGACCCAAGGATCTGGAAAACATCATCAGACCCAAGTGCCAAGTTATTTACTTTCCCATCAGATTTCCTGATGTGAGCAGGTTAGTGCGTTCAACTCTGTTTTTAATATTGTGGCGTAAATTATTTCTCTAATGTATAGAAATTGATATTCTTGCAAATTTTAACTTTTCATCATAAGCATGGTTAGAGAATAGAGTTTGATCTCTCTATACTGTGATTTTCAGATTTTTAAGTTATCACATGTCCAACCTCAATGGGTAGTTCAGATACTGAGTTCTTCAGCCCTTTGGTTTTTAACACTTACTGTTTGTTTCTTATTTATAGTTTTGTTAGACAAATCATTGTCTAGCACATTTCTCTCTTTTTACCTTTAGCTTAGGCCTGTTGTTTCAAAATGCATAATAACTCTTCTAAATCAATTAATCTTATTTCATGGATAATTTTAATTTCTTATGCTGCATTCTTTTTCTTTTTCCTTTTTTGTTAATATACTAATATATTATAAATTATTTCAATAAAGAGGTAAAACTTCCAAATTGAGTTGCAAATGCATTGAATTGCCATTTCTTTTTCTTAGTACTAAGGACATTTTTATTACCTTTGATACCAGGCCCACCTTGAATTACCAGTGGATGATGTGACTCAAAGAGAACATTCTGGAATTCTTTTTCACTTTGATTAAAGCTAGGAAAACTATTATTACTACCAGTAACAATATTTCTTTCTTGTGAGTAGGAAGTATATTCAGTGGGACTCACACTATCTGGGCATGCTAGTATGAGTATAAATGGGTCCTTAAATGGAATTTAGGGACAGCTGTTTCTTCCCTGTCTCTTAAATGAAGACTGTTTATGATTTAATGTCCATGCATGACATGCAAGAGGTTAGCATTAATTTCTATGTTCTACACTTAATTCACCCAGATTTTGCTGTAGGGGTAGAGTCTTTATGTTTACCAAATATTGATTTATTGGAGTGTCTCACTAGTTAATATTTTACTAAAAATTCTGCTCCACTTGGAGCAGACCACTTGGCCCAATTCTTATTTATGGATTACAGAAAACAGAGGCTCAGAGAAATAGAGACAAGCTTGCAGTGCTTGTCATTGTCACAGACTGGATTAAGTTTGGCTATCTGACTTATGATTTAAGTTTCTGTTTACTGATAAAACTTTCTATCAATATAGGTCATTTATCAATAACCTTAAATAATTTACTTTAATTTTGAAAACTATGAACTAAAATAATGAAACCAAGATCACAATCATTTTTAAATACCTGTGTGTATATAAGTATGTATATATTTCAGATGTGTGTGTGTCTGTGTGTCTGTGTCTGTATGTGTGTGTCTGTGTGTGTATAGTTATGTCTTACTGTCTGTGGAAGATTACTTCCATGTCCCTTCCCCTAAGGATATCAAAACTTACAAATGTTCAAGTGTCTTATTTAAAATGGTGTATATTTGTATATAAGCTATATACATTCTCATATATTTAAAATCATATCATTGTATCAAATACAATATTAGTGACATATAAAAAGTTGTTATAGTTAAGGAATAATGACCAATAAAGTTTGATATATAATTAGTATAGATAAATATATAAATATATAAATAAATAAATATACATCAAAAATAAATAAATATACATAAATAAATAAATATACATCAAAAATATTTATGAGGAAAAAGATTTTTGATGTATATTTATTTATTTATGAATAGGGAACCTATGAATACAGAGGGATGACTATATGTAATGTCTGTCTATGTCTATGTATATATATATATATATATATATAGTATTATATGTGTATGAACATAATATACATTATTCTTATGTGTGATGAGAAAATTTGAACTTTTGAAAACTCTACTTTTTTTCTTTTTTAAGTGCTGGTCTTGGGTCTTGAACTCAGGCCTTGGATATCGTCTCTGAGCTTTTTTGTTTAAGGCTAGTGCTTTGACACACTTTAGACACAGCTCGATTTCTGGCTTTTTGGAGGTTAATCTAAGATAACAATCTCACAGACTTTCCTGGCTGGGCTAGTTTTGAACTATGATCCTCATTTTTCAGATTCCAGAGTAGCTAGGATTACAGGTTTGAGCCAGTAGAGTCTGGCTTTGCTTGTTTTCGTATCTATCAGAAGTGAAAATGCAGTTGTGTATTTGATTTTTTTTAATATGAGCTTTGCTTGTTAAAGTAGGTTTTTCATGTAATACTTAGACATATGTATATCCTTAAGTGAATGAGACTTATAGCTCATCTTAATTATTGCCGCTGTAGAATCAAATAAACAATATGTTTTAGAATTCATTTGCATCAGATATGCTCCTACAACATCATGTTTAATACACCTGTGGCAATTCAGCAGCTTATTAATTTAGAACATATTATCATAAACGAGTCTAGCTAAATAGAAGAAGGTTAAGAAATATTGTGGCCCAGATAACATTCATAAGCAAGGTCTTAGCCCAGAGTGTTTTTTGAATTATTTTCAAATGTTAATTTGCTTTGTACAACTCGAACTCATATAGTATAAGTGATTATTTGCATGAATGACAACCATTCTAATGCCTGCAGTTTAAAAAGCATATTATTTTGTTGAAATGTTGAAAAATACTTAGCAATTCCAAAGGCAAAATAACCAAGGTGATTAAAAACAACAGAAACTTTGGATTTGTTCTATCTTTCTTCTTACATCACTTGGTCATGGCAAAATGGATTTAAATAAAAATGAAGTAGAGGGTATATTGTTAATTAATTATACTATAATCAAAAAAGAGAAAAATGTCTTATTACCTGCAAAATTAGCAAACTAATAGATCTCTCACCTAAACAATGAACAATATGGGACTTGTAAAACCTATTACTACCTTTTGTTTTTCTTACCTCTTCCCTGTTTAATTACTAAAGACCAGAAAAATAGTGTCAAATGAGATTATTCACTTGAAGTATTTCCTTATAGGTATTAAGCATTTGGGGATGAGAAGGCTCTTAAGCTGTGACCAAATATACAAAGATTTGATTCTTGACCTACACTTACTGAGATCTGTGCTGGTGGACCTGAGCCTAAATTGTTTAATAGTTATGGTTACATTCACCTTTTTTCCTCAGAGAGGTGACAGGATAATAGGAATGTTTCAGAACAGAAGAAAAGTGATAATATAGAGCCAAAAGAAAAAAGAAAAAAGAACCTGTAATAACAATAGTTGTGCATTATGGAAGATGAATGGGCACTGCTTAAGCAGTGGAGATGGTGCTTTAGATAGAAGCAAGGTTTCATCAGTAGTAGCAATGTGAAGATGAAGCGTAAACACCCAGAAGCATAATTGAGTGGAATAGTGGTGTCGACACATAAATGTTCCTTTTTGAGCCATCCCTGGTGGCTCATGCCTGTAATCGTAGCTACTCAGGAGGCTGAGATCTGACGATCATAGTTCAAATCCAGTCCTGGCAGTAAAATCCAAAAACTGGAACTGAAACAGTGGCTTGAAGTGGTAGAGCACTAGTCTTAAACAAAAAGAGCTCAGGGACAGCAACCCGGCCCTGAGTTCAAGTCCCATGAGTAACACCAAAAATAAAAGTTCCCTTCTGATTACAAACAGTTGAAAATATGCACAGAATGCTTACTATTGGAGGTTTCCAAAAGAAAATAAAGCATTATTTATTATATAAAATAAAAGAAATGTAAAGCCTGGTGACAGTGATTCATGCCTATAATTCTGGCTACTCAGGCAGCTAAGATTAAGAAGTTTTGAGGTTTGAAGCTAGTCTAGACAAACAAATCTACAAGATTCCTATAGTAAAATGACAAGTGAGAGCTGTACCGTAGTTGAAGCCCCAGTCTGAGTTTAAAAAAAAAAAATTGTGTGTGGTTAATACCTACTTGGACAGCAAGCACAAAGGGCCTATGTGAAGATAAGAGCATATAGTGAGAGCATTCCAGTAAGTACAATTGAATGCTTTTCTCTAGTTCTTTTTAGTTTGATGAGTACAAGTAGAATGTAAGTGAAAAAATGAGTTTAATTAGATCAAAGGGGTTCCTATTAAATGTGATGCAAATTATGTAAAAGATTGGAGATCAAGTGCAATATGGTGAATATAATAATGAAATGTAGACATTAAGCTGGAAATAAAGGTGAAATAGGACAATAAAGAAAGAAATTGGCTCAATCTATAGATAATTATTACTAGTGAGATCAAAGAATTGCTTGAGTCAAAATGATAAAGAAAATAAACAGAACTCATATTCATCTAATCTTTTGGCAAAATTGTTCTCTGTCTCTTTCTCTTCTGTCTTTTTCTCTCTTTAGTGCCCATCCTGGGCCTTTAACTCAGGGCCTAAACACTGTCTCTGAGATTTTGGGCCCTAGGTAGTGCTCTACAACTTGAGTTACAGCTTCATTTTCAGATTTTTTGGTAGCAAATTGGAGATAAGGGTCTTATAGAACTTTCCTGCCTGGGCTAGATTCAAACAATAATACTCAGATCTCAATCACCTGAGTAGCTAGGATTACAGGTGTGACCCATTAGTGCCTGTTGATATTTTTCTTAAGAACAATACTTACCACTTCCAGTTTTATTCCTAGTGTTCTCTTAAAGCCTTTGGATGGAATTTGTTTGGGTGAAGGGCCTCAGTGACTTCCATGCTTCTAAATTCATTGGTCAGCTTTCAGTACTCAGCTTTCTTAACATGTCTTGACAGCCTTTAAAATACCAGGACACATTTTTAAATTGGCTTTTAAGACACACAATTCCCAAATTTTTGCATAGGTTGCTGCTTTGTTCCTGATTGGTTCCCCCTTCTCGTACTCATTTCTCAATGTTGAATACCTTGTCACTTGTCACTTAGGAGCTGACTGAGGAAGTGCCCAAGACTGAAAGAAAATCTGAAAAGAATTGTCAGTGGGTCAATAGTGAGATATGTATTCTGTAAATCATAGAGAAAAGAGTTTTAAGATGATCAGAAGTAAATTTGAAACATTTGGATCAGAAATAAGCTTATGAGTATTAAAAATTATCCTGAAATTCACCAAATAAATGTTCAGTAGTACCCTGCCCTGAAAATTTACAGAAAATCTTAGGCCTTTTCCTTTCTTTTGGTAGACAGAATAATTTAGCATTTAACTATGAATGAGATTCTCAGTATGCTTTTCTGTGTTTCTGTGTTTCTAAGATGATCAGAGAAGGCAAGTGATACAGGAACCTAGAACTTATATCTCAAAGGCCCCATCCATTCTTAGCCTATCATTCTTTGTTAATGTAATTTGAGACGTCTTGATTATCTGATTTTTTTTAGCTGACAGCAGATTAACAGCCACAAATTGGGGGTGTGATAAAGGCAGGCTCACTGACAGCAGTAAAAAAGTGACAGCTGACTGACAGCTTGACAAGGGAGGAGAGAGATAAACTATTTAAAAAAATACATTGGAAATGAAAAAACAACAACAACCATAGCAGCCTGGAGTCATTCTATGGCAGGGCAGGCAATTCTGTACATCAAATAACCCTAGCATACATTTCTCCATGGTTGTATAGCTTGTACATTAGAAGGATGACTGTGATTTATTAATAGAGATTAAATAGTTATTAGTTAATTTCCATTTTGAGAATGTAAGGAAAGATAATCCCCTTTAGGAAGAAAGTATAAATGACAGCAAATGGAGGTAAATGTTATACCTTTCTCTTAAAATGTGCATGAACCATTTTCACTTAAAGAAGGACAGACATCTTGAAGCCTTTCTCATGCAGTTGTGATATCTTTAAGCTTTGGGGGACATCTGAATGAGATACCATTTTTAGATCTCCCTGAGTAAGCTGTGTCATTGACCATCTTTTTCTTTTCTGCTGGATTGCAGAGTGGTTCTTTTAGTACTAAAGGCTTCCAGGTCTGATGGATGATTGGTGGGCAACAAAGCACATTTTACATTATTAATACCAGAAGACAAATATCTTCTTGGACTCAGAGAGATGAGAGTTACCACTTGAATATATTGAAAAAACTATATTCTTTAGTAAAGTGTATAAATGAGATAATTTTACTCTGCCTTTCTTAAAGGCAAATTTCACATGTAAATTCTTGGTACTGGTGAGTGTGTGATATAAAGATAAAATAAACAAATTCTGTAGCCTGAACTAGATGCTACTAAAGGTCAATATGTTCTTACTGTAGATCATGTAGCTGTCCTTAAAGAAAGGCCTAGAAGAAGTAGGGACTTTGAAATATCCAAATCTTTTGTATCATTCTGTCTTAAGAAATAAGAATATCTGAGGAATTTTCAGATTGCATTTTGATTATGTCATTTTTATGTTGAGCTAGTTATAAAAGCTAACCCTTATTTTTTCTTAACTTTATGCTCTGTGTTATACTAACCATATTTCATGTGTTTGGGCATTTTATCTTTTTTACAACTCTAATTATCTTTGAGATATTTTTCATAATTTGAAAAAATTGAGAATTATGTAAATTTTCCCATTGTCATATACATATAAAAGTAGAATTAGGGCTGGGAAGATGGCTCAGTGGTAGAGCTCTTGCCTTGCATGCATGAGGCCCTGGGTTTGATTCCTCAGCACCACATAAGCAGAAAAAAAAAATCTGAAAGTGGCTCTGTGGCTCAAGTGGTAGAGTGCTAGCCTTGAGCTGAAGAGCTGAAGGACAGCACCCAGGCCCAGAGTTTAGGCCCCACAACTGGACCCCCACCCCCCCAAAAAAAAGTAGAATTATAGTTCAACTGGTTTTTTTTTACCTTATATTTTAAACTGAGCTCTTAAGAGTCTTGCTATGTTGTCTCTTCTGTAAAGAGAATAGTCTCTTCCTAGCATTTGGCTTTGTCCAGTGAAGAAGAAATATTTTTATTTAAAGAGAACGAACAGAATATTGACTGGAAATGACTGTGTTATAGTAATGTTATGAAAGGAAGAAATCAAGATTTTAGAAAACAAAAGTAATCTTTTTTCTTGTTTATTTTAGTGTGTGTGTGTGCGTGCGTGCATGTGTGTGTGTGCGTGCGTGCGTGTGTGTGTGTGTGTGTGTGTGTGTGTGTGTCTGAACTGGTACTTGAATCCAGGGCTTGCGTTCTGTCCCTAGGCTTTTTTCTTTTCCTTTTTGTTCAAGGTTAGTGGCTCTACTACTTGAGCCAAAGCTCCACTTCCTGCTTTTCAGTTATTCATTTTTTTTTGTGCTTAATTGAAGATAGGAGTCTCACAGATTGTCCTGCCTGAGCTGATTTCAAACTACAGTCATCTGACTTCAGCCTCTTAGGTAGCTAGAATTGCAAGAGTAAGCCACCAGTGCTTGGCTTAGAATGTAATCTTTTAAAAGGCAAGAAGACATCAATTATCTTGTTTGAGATGAGACACACACACAAAATTCTAGTAAAATTGAAACTGGGCTTAAAGAAGGAAAATAACATACTTCAAAATAACAGCAAAAGGCTAAGACTGTAATTTCACATATATAAGGAAACTATTTTGTTTCTAGTTGTCATTTATCCAAACTGCCTTGCTGTACAACTTACCTTATACCATGAAGCATTATAGAACCTACCCTGCCATGTTAGATATTAGGGATGGAATAGATAATATCTTTTAATCTTAGACTGTTCTCATTTCTCTCTCTCTCTCTCTCTCTCTTTCTGTAGGACTCTGTATTGAGAGATTTTCATAAAACTAGTCTCTCCTTGCTACCAACAAATTGAATCATGTAAGAATATATTGTATAAGTAGAGCAAATCACAAAATGGAATCCTTTGACCTTTAAAATGATCAGTGTCTTAGCAAGTTCTATCCAGGTACCATCACAAGGCATATCAAAGAGGCAATCATTTTTTTCAAGGCATATTCAGAAATGAAATAGTGTCTCACCTCTTTTTCAGAAGGCGGAGAGACAAAATATGCTTGTTGTAAAGATTAGTATTCAAAATACATATTTGTCACCATTTCATCCAGTTTAAAATTTGCCATAGGGTTATACTCAATTAATTAAAAATATAGTATATACATGTATACATTTCTTATGGAGACTATAAAATACCATCTACATGCTTTTTTGTTTTGGTTTGGTTTTGGGGGGGCTGGTTCAAAACTGAGGGCTTGGGTACTATCTTTGAGCTTTTTTGTTCAAGGTTAGTGCTCTACAACTTGAGTCACAGCTCCACTTCTGGCTTTTTTGTAGTCAATTAGAGATAAGAATCTAACAAACTTCCCTACCTGGGCTGGCTTTAAACCACAGTCCTCTGATCTCAACCCTCTAAGTAGCTAGAATCACAATTGTGAGCCACCAGTGCCTGACAACATGTTTGATATTTAATTAGAGGATGAAAGGAAGCTTATATCTTTAGGATTGTAAGTTTGGACTTCGTTCAAATTTAAGAATGTGCATTTTGGATTTAGTAATATGTTTTATCTGAATTTTAGTTACCTCAGAGAATATCCAGTGTCTTCCACAAATTGTCAGCATTGCCCCTAAATAAACAAAATGAGTTTTTACCTTTGAAGATAACCTCAATTCATAGTTGATTTTAAGTCTCCAAAATGAAGATTTTAAAGAACAGCTCAACTCTAACTGCCTACCTTTATTTGACTGAAAAGGAGAGAGGAAGAAGATGTTTGTAACTTGAGGGTCATCTCAGGGACTTTTCTGCATGTTTTTCTCTCTTCTGTGTCTCAGTAGTTAAAACAGGGATGCCAAAGAGAGGTTTATGGACTTTGCCTAACTAACTTAGAAATAAAATTGGAAAAAATTTAAAAACAGTGTGAAAACTTTAAATGAAAACTCCCAGGCTGTGCAAACAAAGACAAGGAGCCTAAGGGCTTTTTGAAGAATTCTTATTAAAGAAAACACTATTTTACATTGCAAAGCAGATGTGTCAGAACACAACAGCAGATCTGTAATTTGAGAATTTGTGGATTGATAGGACAGAAGGCAGCCTCCATGTCTCCCCACCCGAAAACTTCTTTACTGCCATCAAGATTTCTGCTTTTGAGAGGTGGGATGGCTAAAAAACACCTTAATCTTCTTACCACATGTGGTCATATTTATTAGATGTTTTAAGAAATTATTAGTGTTAGACATACTAGTAAAGCTACTGCTTGTGCTCTGAAATAATGTCATAGTTAGTTCTGTCTTCTTGAATATTAATCTAGGTCTAAAGTAGAAAACTGCTGTTTTTACGAATTTAACATGTTTACTAACAAGTATTTGACTCTTTAATGTGTTTCCTTTGAACTTTACTGTAAAAAAATTATAAGATCACTGTATGTAAATTTATTTTAATGAATAATTCTAGTATTTACCAACATTCACTATAAATAACTCTCCTTTATAACAGATACAGACTTTCATGCTGCACTAGATTCTAACCATCATCCACTTTACTATTCTTGTTGAGAGAAGAGAAAGTTTAGTACACGCGCGTGTGCACACACACACAAACAGATCTATACACCTAAAGTTACATAGAACAAACTCTAGTTGTTCAAAGTGTTGTGGGTTTTTTAGGTCCAGGACTGAGATTTGAACTCAGTACTTGCTGTTTTTGCTCATTGGCTAGCACTCTACCAATGGAGCCACGCCTCTAACACACAAAGTGCTTTTTTAAAATGAATTCGTTACACTTCTGTTTTTTTTCAACATCAATATAATCCTATCAAAGAGAAATACTCTGAATTTCTCAGCAACAAAAATCCAATTTAAGGATAATTTAACCCTGTTTTCATAGGTACTCCTCTTTTCTTATTTATAACAAAGAGTTGATACCCACTTTTACCTAGGTTCTTGTAGTCCTGTCCTGAGGAATCTTAGAAGACACAAAAGCACAAATGAGGGAGAATTTACAAAGTTAGGAACATCAGGACCAAGGGAGTACAAAATGGAGATGAGTGTCATTTGAGAAGCTTGAATCACACTTGGGGGGATTCAGTAAAAGGTCTTCTTCCGATCTTTCTCCTCAGCTGGCTCAGAGGCTGTTACTGAACTTCTCATAGCAAAATGACTTCTCATCAGTGAAGAACCATCAAAGCAAGAACAAATTATATGTTATTCTTGATTCATTAAATGAAGGCTAGGTATAATACATATTAGAAGATGTCAAATTATGTTGTCTTAATATTTTCAAGATTAAACTTTTTATTTTTATGAAAGTTACTAATTCTAACAGTCTTAATACTAAAAAAATGTTAGCTAGTGCTATCGTATATAGGGATTCTATATGAGCTTCTGCCATTTGGTTATCACTGTTCAGCCTAGGGTCACTGGGAAAGTTAAAATGGAAATTGCAATGACACCTACTTTTGAGGTTTATTATAAGGAACAAGATAATTATTGTGTAATGTTCTGACTCAACACAGTGCCTGCAACCTTGTAACTTTGCAGTAAACATTAATGGCTTTATTAGTACTATACCATCTCCATTTTGGTTATCTATTTAGACTTTTTTTGTCAAGCTTAGCTATTCAATAAGATTTGAATTTCAAAATTAAGAGGGAAGAATATTCTGAAAGCTGGTAATTCTGTAGAATATTTGAGAATCTAAAGTTTGCCTCTAATTCAGCTAAATAAATAAATGAAAGGACTACTTTATATCTTATTCATTTCAGCAACCAAACAATATCAATTGGCAGAATAAGTGGTATGTCATATAACAAGGAAAGTCAAATATATTCTGTTTACATCTTCCTGGCAGATATAAACACATTCTCTCCTGGTGATTAATGATGAGTGGACTGATCAGTGAAGAATTAGTTTTAGTTGTTCAATGTTTTATTTTAAAATGCTCAGGGATATTCTACAAAGTTTTATACACAGTCTGGCTCTAGTATGTACTTATGCTACTTCTCAATATTAGAGAAAGTAAGGTGAGTTGGCATGCTAAGAGGGCACGTCATAAAGAGGGAGAGGAGATACACAGATTGTGGCTCAGAATGGTTATTGGATCTAGAAGAAAGTTTATTATCTTTGACTTGGTTACATGGAGATGAATTAAGGCTGAAGAATTTGGACTTTAGCCTATAGTCATTTGGAAGCCTCTTATAGAGTGGAAAAAAAATGGTATTAATAGAATGCTGATGGGAAGGAACAAGAAAAGCTACTAGGTAATTGAAAACCTATACAAGGAAAGTGGCATTCAGATGAAAGGAGGAAATTCACATAAATATGCAGATTGCAGACTTTGCAAGTTGATGTGATGATTTACTGGATGAAAGTGTATAAGGGATTACTTGAGGTATTAATATTGGTAGCTGGACAATATCCAAGATATTGAACTTGAGAAACAAATTTGCTGGTGATTTCAGGTATCTAAAGTATGAAAATTTAAAAATATATCCTATATAACATAGGATATATTTTATATACTTATAAATACACAATGTAAATATACACACAGGCTACATGCATGTATACACATGATAATATATCACACATATATGTGATAAATATACATATAAATATGTATCACATGTATATTACAATATATGTGTATATATAGTCATATTCATATATACATACTCACATAATATGAGTGTCTCATATTATGTATATGTATATGTACATATGTATATGTATATGTTTATATATAAATGAGAGAGAGTCTGAGATATTAGAGTATTTAGAAGACACTGACTACAGAAAAGTATCCATTCTTGTCTGGGCATCATCATTTACAACTTAGTGTTATTTGTTATATTGACCTCTTGGCCCTTTTCTTTCTTTATGAGCAGGAGTATACTGGACTTTGTCCCCTTAAGAGTTCAAGAAATCTCTTTTAGTCATCTTTTTGGATAGGGATTTGTGAGACCAAGTACTGTTTGGATGAAATCTGAAGAAACTGACTGCCTTATGTTGAAACTGTGCTCCAGTATCATGTCTTCACTAAGCAGTTGTCTGGTTTTAAGAAAGTTGCTTAACCTTTCTTGTCTCCTTTTCCCTTCATCTGTAAAGTAAGGGAAGTAATATCAGTTTCATTGGCTTGTTATAAGAAATTAGTAAAGTACTTGATAAAATAGTGAGTCATATAACAGTAGCTGTGGTCGGATACCAATGGCTTGACCCATAGTCCTGGCTATTCAGGATGCTGAGATTTGAGAAAGTAAGCCCAGTCAGAAAAGTCTATGAAAAAATTATATTAAGTGAAGTAAGCCAAGCCCAAAGAAACATAGGTCCCACAGTTTCCCTTATTTGCAATATCTAGTATATGTCTGAGTCAAGCAGAAAAGGTCAGATAATGTGATGTTAGGGAAGTAACCCTAAGATATGTATTTAAATGTTTTTTTTTCTTTCATGCGATTGTTTCTAACACATTTATAAGATTATTTGTTTGTTGCTTTGTATGTCCCTCCCCCACAGTATAACCCCTGCTTTCATTGTATTTGATAACAGTATAATTTGTGGAGGGGAAGGGGAAAAACAAGTCGTTTAAATAAGGATACAGGTGGACCCGTTGAAACAATGAGAAGTACAAGTTGTTATGTCGAAAACAAACTTTACAACTTTGGGGGGGGGCGGGAGAATTGGATGGGGGGGCGGAGGGAGGATGGGAAGGGATGGGAAGGGGAAACAAAGGAGGAGGCTACAATGCTTGATAAGAAATGTACTCACTATCTTGCCCATGTAATTGTAAACCCTCTGTACAGTATTTTCACAATAAAAAATAAATAAAAATTAAAAAAAAGAAAAGTCTAGGAGACTTATCTCTAAAATTATCAGGAAAAAGCAGGGGTGGAGGTTTGAGTCCAGTGGTATAGAGTACAAGCCAAGGGAGCAAGCTGAACCAGCATAATGCTCTGAGTTTAAGCCTCAGAACCTGCCCCCGAAAAGAAAATATATACATATATAGATTAATAAAAATATAGTATTAACACATATTTATAAAATATAAATGCATAAAGTATATGTATACAAAATATATATGTAATTTAATTTTCTATAAATATATAACTGTAACCCACATTGTAATTATATATAGTTGATTAGTTTTATGACCATTAGCTTATGTTTGCTTATGTCAACTTCCAGGTTTATTTTTGCTTTCAACTCAGTTTTTTTTTTCTAATCTGATTTATCCTTGTGATAAGTTTTAGTCCTAAATTTACATAGACATGCTACTAAGAAGCTGAGTGTGGTATCACATGCCTATAATCCCAGCTACTCTAAAGGTGGAGGTTAGAGGTTCATAGTCCAAGGCAGGCCAGGGAGAAGGCACCAAATTAAAAGATGAAGGTATTGGCAGCATAGTTCAAGTGGTATAGTATTTGCCTAAGAAGAGTTAAAAAATATAGATAAATATAACATGGCAGAGACTGTTAAATACAAGTGCTATTCCATGTGTACGTCGATCGTGTTCATTGTGGGTCTTCAATTTTGGTCTTCTATGTGGAGAATCAACCTGCTTCTGTGAATGTGTGGATATGCTTTCCTTTAGCTTAGTTGTTTGTTTTTAATTATAGTTGCTTATATATTGCCTCAAAATTTACTTTTATTATTATGTTCCTATGAAACTACCTCTCAAATAATTGTCACTTTATTTTGGAAAATTTTGATTTTTTTGTATTAATGATAAAAATTCAATTAATAATTTTTTAACTAAATTCTTCTCCCCCCCTCCCAGTGCTTGAAATTAATTTTTTCTTGTCTTGCTCGGCTGTTTTTTCTGTTTTTTTTTTCCAGTGCTTTACTACTTGAGTCATACCTCCACTTCTAGTTTCCCTCTCTCTCCCTCCCCCTCTCTCCTTCCCTCTCTCTTCTTTCCTCTCCCTCCTCCCCCCCTTTTCTCTTTCTCTCTTTCTTTCTTTTTCTGGTTAATTGGATATAATCTTTCAGATTTATCTTCCCAAACTGGCTTCAAACCATGATCCTCTTCATCTCGGCCTCCTAAGTAGCAAGGATTACAGGTGTGAGACAATAATGCCTGGTAGGTAGTCTTGTTCATTAAGTACCAGTGAAGTAGAAAGTCTCATTTCCCTTTTGGCCACACACTAAAATTAATGTGTCACCATTAATTCTGACATTTATGTCATAATGTCAACAGGGGACATTATGACATAAAATAGCATTTGGCAACTTTTTTCCTATAGAATTTATTTTTATATAGCTATGAAAATACCTTCCTTGTTTGAAATTTAGTAACTACTACAGTACTTCCTATACTTATAAACTAACTCTGACTTCATAAACATGGTGTAATTTAGATTACTGATACCTCTCTTTTGGATATTTAACGCCTTCAAACCCAGTGCAGATTTGTTAAGAATCTATTGACAAATAATGAGCAGTCTTAATAATTCTGTGAAGGGAGTTATTCAAAGCCACGTACATTTTTTGTTACTATAATTCATTTTATAATACCAAATTCTTAAATGTTTATTATACTTACTTCCCTCTAATTGAAGAAGGTTCTTCTGTCTTAGGATATAAGAATGGATTTGAAAAGCCATAAATGAGATAATGGAAAAAGAAACATCTATAGTTAGGTGGTAATTTTTTTAGAAAGAAAAGACAGAGGGGGTGAATGAATTAGATACAATTCTAGTGGTTTTGAAAATTATTTCATTACAGTGTAAAACAGGAAATTCAGAGAAAAATGTCAGCCACATTTCTATTATTAACCAATTCATTTTCAGATTAAGCTCCTAGGTTTTGTTTTTGTTTGCCTAATATAGTAAAATCTTTTCAGAACTCAAAAGATTCCTAAGATACAGAAAGTTTTGGAAATCTCATTATCCACTTTTCTATTTCACACCTGGGAAAGTTACAAAAAACTATTTTTACCTGGGGTCATTAGAGTTCTATAGCAGCAGAATCAGTACTTAGAAGTCATTTGAAAACTTGATGAAATCAGTAAAAATGTGAAGCCAGGATATCGTTGTAGTAGTAATTAATAGGATAAGATTAGCCATCATTGACCAAATAGATCAATCAATCAGAAATAGATGGTGTTAAGAAATTTCTTAGATGCCTAGATATTTCAGCTGCATCAAAACTTGATTTTCTTTCACTGAAAACATCTAATATTCTAGTCTGTAATGTATTTTAAAGTGAAAAGGCACATGACACCACCTATATTTGATTACAATATATTTTGTTGTAGTAAAAACTACAATACTACGTAAAATTTAATCTGTGACTGATTTTGTTGTAGTAAAAACTACAATACTAACATAAAATTTAATCTGTGACTGAGGAATAGGAGTTTCTAGCATTTGAAACATAGATCCTTAATGTAAATTTCTTGTCTTTTCTGGGATTTAGTATTATAAATCCCGAGTGAATCAATCATTCTTTTTATGTTTCCTCTGCAAATTTTGTATTATGTATCCTCTATGATTGAAATGTTATTTCCTTCAATGTTTCTCTCTATATATACATATCCCATATATATAAATATATATATACACAGACATATACACACATATATACATATACACATATACTCACACACACACACACACACACACACATATGTATACACACACATATCACCTGTCCTAGGGCTGGAGATTGAGCTCAAGTCTGGGCACTCACTGTCCCTAAGTTTTTTGTTATAGGTAGTGCTTTACCATTTAAACCACAGCCCCACTTGTGGCATTTTTGGTGCCTAATTCTCCCAGGGTAGTTTCGAGTTATAATCCTCAGATCTCAGATTCCTCAGTAGCTAGCATTACAGGCAGGAGCCACTGGCGCTTTTCATGGGATGGGTTTTTTTTTTTTTTTTCTATTCTGTCCTGTTCTGCCTCTTCCTATGGCTGTCATATGGAACCTGTTTTCAAAAAAATTGAGTCCTGTTTTAATAGCTGACTGAGATCACTAAGGCTGAACTAACATTCTGATTAGTTCTTAGTACATTTGTGTGTGTGTGTGTGTATATATAGCTGTGTGTTATATATATATATGTATATGTATGCATGTATGTTCATGTGAGGACAGTTTTATATAAGAGGAAGTATGATTGAGAGGGTAGAACATAAACTTGGGAGTCAGCAGCTTTGGCTTCCATCCTAGGCTTAGATGCTTTCTAGATGTGCAGTGTGATGTAATTATACAATCTGTTCTGACCCTGAGTTGCTCTAACATTAAGTCATAGGGATCAAATGAAGATTATTTGCGAAGGAAATAGGTAAAGTGTTTCATGCAGTGGATGGTATGCCTTCTCTGCACTCTGTTATACTTTATCAACTTTAATTACCACCAACAGGCATCTAAACTGACCTCTCTGGATTGCTCCCTTAATTTGGTTGCTTTAGGGATTTATTAAAGCATGTAAAAGAGAATTTGTTCTTCTATGTATAATCCACACACCACTAAAATGTTTAATTGCTGTTTTTTCAGTCTCTTCTCTCATGACATAAATTCAATGAGATTTTATAATGTAAGTCATTTGTTTTGCTTTTTAAGAACTTGAAATGTCTAACATCCCATTATTGCTGTGCATGTGTACATTTCCCCTGTTCTGTTTTTCTTACTCTTAATTCTTTGACTGTCTGTACTACAGTTTTGTTTTATGGCACTTTTTTTTGTAGGTTAGAACTTGTAGGTTAGAACTTGTATCATTAATAGAAACCAGTGAATTACTTTTTACTTTCTAGATGAAGTAGCTAGTCACATCATTTTCTATATTTTTTGAGTGTTTGACTGAATGTATTGATTTTGCTTATATTTGCAGGTATTTCTCATGCATTTCCATAACATACATGTTGTATGAAGGTAGAGAACATTTCACTATAGGTAGCTGATACATAAGTGCTATTATACTAATGGACTATTCCTTGTTTTCTGAGCAAAGATGTTATGTCTTAGATGTGCTAGGCAAAAGGTAGTATAAAGCTTTATAGATTAGCTAAATATGGTGATACAGTGTTCTAATCCCAGTTACTAGGGAAATGGTGGCAGGAAGATAATGACTTTCAGATCAGCCTGGCAAGATTATAATGAGACCATATATCAAAAACAAAATACAATGCAAAAAGCTCAATTGGTAAAGTAACCCCCCCAAAGAAAAACCCAAACATTTTTTAGTTTACTATAGACAAATGTTTAGTACAGAGAATGAACCCAACACACTATAGGTTAAAGAATATTTACAAGTTTTATTTTTCATTCTGAAACTCTTCTCCATGGTTTGTGTTCATTAATTTCAAGTCATGGTCTTGTTTCCTGCCCTGACATACACCTGGAGATGACAGACACAAGCCACCACATTGATTTATCTGTTGAGAAGTGGTCTTATAAACTAGTTTTTTAAAAAAATTTTCCAACACATTTCTTATAATCTCAGCCTCCCAAGTAGCTATGGTCCCAGGAATGAGTCACTGATGCTCGGCCAGAAACTTACCTTAATACTATTAAAAAAAAAAAAACTTAAAAATTTAGCCCTTCAAATTTATAACTCTTAGGGGTAAAGTCTTTTTCTTTCTTGTTTATGAAGAATCCTGTCATGAAACATTTCCTTGAGGTCCCTTCCTTATGTGCCCTGTATTAATCAGGCATGCCAGTATGCATCCCCTCAAAGAATATGCTTAAGTTAACCCCCCTTGAATAAAGAACAGTCAAGAACAAAACAAGCAAATTGGTAATACATAGCCTAAAGTAGTGGTTTTCCGTGTTGACTTCATATTACAATACTCTAGAAAGCATTTTTTAATCATTTTTAAAATTATCTTTAAGTAGTTGTACAAAGGAGTTGCCATTTAACAAGGCAGTTTATGAATACAATTCATCTTGATCAGTGTCACCCCTTTTCAGCATCTTTACCCATCCCTCTTCTACCCATTCCTTTCTTCACTTTTCTAAATTTTGTAGGATACACAGTGAATTCTTGACTACATTCTCCCACGCCCCCTCTTCTCTTCCTTTGTTTGCCCCTTTTCCCTTGACCCCATCCACCCCTTTCAAATACCTGCTTCCTAGCGTTTATTTTTTGAACTGGGAAGCATTTTTTTAAGCCTACACATCCACATCAAATAAACTTGAATCTCAGGAATTGGAACCATGTATTATTTAATTTTTTAACATTCTCTATGCTATTCTGTTGCTAAGCCAAAGTTGAAAACCACTGCTTCTACCACAGTATCTTGATCAAATTGGATCTGGAAGCATTTCTCCTTACATTACCATGATGCCTTCTTGAGTATTGTCACAAGTATGTTTCTAGCTGCAAATGTCCTTAGTCAGTCTACAGTGAAAATTATACTCTTTCATGAAAATAAAAGTGTATAGTTTTCTATCCTGATGAAAAAAATGAAAATGTTAAAAAATTGTATTTATCCTTTATCTCTTTCTCTATATGTATTGGCATGCCTCCATTTCCCATTGACTTAACGTTCAGTTTTTCTCTTCACTGTTTTTCTTGGGTGACATTGGGAATTTTACCATCTGATGAAGGCAGATGTATTTTCAAATAAAAATGTCTCAAGCATTTGTTCTTCCTACTATTCCTTTCTTTGGCAGAATATTCATATAGTTGATAAATAGTTTGCTTTCTTTAAATACCTTTTCATGTAATCTTCATAGCATGTTTCATGGGTATTTTAACCTAGTTTTATGGCTTTTTACAAAATAAGGTATTTTCTAAATATGTTATGCTGAATTTAACTGAAATAAGCAGTTGTACTGTATGTCTTTAAAATTATAATGATTTCTTGTATTTTTTAGGGTAACACTTTTATCCTGAAAGATTCCAAAGTACACTGAGAATGGTTACAAATTATACAGTGAGGCACAGTCACCATTGTGGAGTGAGGAATGGCAGCTGTTTAACAGCTCATCGCAACACTACACAGCAGGTTAGGGTAGGAAGTGAAGAATAATATTGGATTCACTTGAAAAAACTGCTAGGGGGGAGAGGTAACCAGAATGTAATTACCTAAGTTGGAACTTATCCAGGCCATAAGGCTAACACCTCCAGCCTCAGAAGAGACAGCTCTGATGCTTTAATAACCATATATTTGCTTTCTATGTAACTGAAATATAAGGTATTTCAATCTTCTTTAGACCATCAATGTATACTCTTAACATGTTCTAATTTAGTCTTCAAAAGACAAAAAAAAAAGACTCCCTTTTTTCCAAATACCTAGATGTTCATGCTATGTCGGGGGTGATAAAAAGATTTTTTAAGAATATGCCATTTTTTGTTCTTCTCGGTTATTTAGAGCTTGTTGAGTATTCTAAGACTATCTTTGGTATTTAAAAAGAAATTCCATGCTACAGTAATGGGAAAGGAGTGCTTGAAATTAGTCTAACACCAAGAACACAATGCTGTTTTTCTGAGTTCTTTTCAGTAATCTTAGTTCTTTTTAGACTGCTTGATTATTTTTAATTACTAATCCAGATATATTTAATTATTCCTTAAGAAAGTATGAGAGGAAAAAATCTTTGACCATTCATTAGTAACCATCATTGTTGGGATTAGAGACAAATTTCTTTTTATTTTATTTTAAAGGTGCTGTACAGAGGGGTTACAGTTACATGAGTAAGGTAATGAGTACACTTCTTCTGGAGCATTGTTACCCCTTCCTTTGTTGTTCTCCCACTATCCCTTCTCTCCCCTCCCTCCCTCTCCCAAGTTGTAAAGTTCATTTTCAGCATAGTGTCTTGTGAGTATCATTGTTGCAATGGGTCATCCTGTGTCCTTGTTTCAATATTTTGTTACTCCACTTCCCATCCCAAAATTAGACAAATGATTATATAAAATGCAGGGCACTAAAATCACGTACAGTGACAACAGTAGGTGAAGAACATATAAAGGAAACAAAAAAAATTCCCATAGTACATTAAAAAAAACAAAGCAAAAAGACGTTACATTTGGGAACACAAAATAGCAAAAACATGTTATTAAATCAAGATGAGAAGTATAAATCAGAATCTGATTTATTTCTGGAATGTTGGAAATGTAGCTATGGGACCTTGTTCTGAAACCAGCACCAGGGATAGCTCCCCGTGATGGTGGCTTCTCATTTCTTCAATTCTTTTCTCTTTGGTTCATGCTTCATGGATTAGTAATGCCTATAAATCAAGAAAATGGGTATTTTATCCTACTAATGTCAATATTAGACTTAAATTTGTGAGTTATTGTATGCTTTATATATTATATTTATATATGAAAAATAAAGTTGAATAATTTTCCATAGTCACATTTCAAATAATGGTACCTTAAGTCAAACATTGATATAACCACAAAGCCTTTGCTTGAAAACTGTACCACAAAATTTCCATAGAATATAGTCATTTTATAGCACTTGCTTTTACAAATCAGAATGGCTATAGTGACATGATGGTGTTTTAGAGAAGGAAATGTAAAATACTTCTAGTAAAAGGCTTCTAACATAAATAATTTTTGAAGTCTCCTCTGTTCTAGAATCACTGTAATTGAAGATGTTGCACCTTAAAAACAATTTTTATGATAGAAAGAATATGTGTGTATACATATATATATATTATGAAGAATGTTATCTAAGCAGAAGGAACCATATGTCTCCTCACTTAGAATGATTACCTGCATTGTTCTAGGTGCTTGTTAGCCCAGGCTGAGGATTGTTGTTTGAATAAACCTGGATCGAAAAGGTCATGTGTCTATCTCCAGAATAACCAGCAAAAATCTGGAGTAGGGGCATGGTTCAAATGGTAGAGTACCAACCAAGCAGGCAATTGAAAGAAGTGAGTTCAAACTCCAGTTACCATCACCACCAGTGACAACAGAAACAACAACCACACACACACACATACATACACACGCGCGCACGCACACACACACACACACACACAAACAACCTGGTTGCTGATAATTCACACCTTTAATCCTAGATACTCAGGAGGCTGAGATTTGAGGATCACAGCTTAAATAGCCAGCCCAGGCAGGAAACTCTGAGACTCTCATCTCCAGTTAACAAAAAGCAGAAAGTGGAACTGTGCCTCAAGTGGTAAAGTGCTAGCCTTGAGCACAAAAGTTCAGGGAAACACCCATGCCCTGAGTTCAAGGTCCAAGACTGGCACCCCCCTCCCAAAAAAAAGATACACCCCCCCACAGAGATAAGTATTTAAAAGGTGAATCCTTACTATCGAATTCTGATTCTTCTAGGCATTGATTTCCTGTGTGCTCTTAGGTTTTTGTAGAGAGGAACTCTAAACCAAAGAAATCAGTTGTATACTTTATAAAACAGACTATCTAAATAATCTTTTAAATAAAATAACTTCCATTTTATGAGGGACTTCAATTATCAGCACTCAAATACAATGCTTAAATACAATGTTTTCCATTTGAGGTCTTGTAAGTCATGTGTTCGTGTAAAGCAAATATAAATATTTTCTTGTCCGTCATGGGACTTGAACTCTGGGCCTGGGCGCTCTCCCTCAGCTCTTCAGCTCAAGGCTAGTGCTCTACCACTTGAGCCACAGAGCTATTTCCCGTTTTCTAGTGGTTTGTTGGAGATAAGAGTCTCACAGACTTTCCTGCCCGGGAAGGCTTTGAATCACGATCCTCAGATCTCAGCCTCCTGAGTAGTTAGGATTACAGGTGTGAGCCACAGTGCCTGGCTTAAAGCAAATTTAAATGTTAAGGTAATAAAATTTTTTTAAAATATCTTATAATGATATACTTAATCATTGAGATACCTTTATTTCACTTCTGAGGACTGAAGGGTTGGCATGTAGCTCAAAAGTAGAGAGCTTACCTAGAGTTTATACGGATTTGGGTTCATTCCAGCATGTTACACACCTACAGCAAGAAAACATTTCTCCAAATTTAGCATGGGCATGATGAGTTATACTTGTAATCATAGCTACTCAGTAGTAGAATTCAGAATTGTCGCTTGAGGCTAGCCTGTGGAGCTAGGTTGGGGGAGAAGCTAGTAAAACCCCATCTCAGCTAGTAAGCCAACCATGGTGACATAAGTAGAATTCCTGTCTAACACCTCAGGAAAAAAACATGCATTGCTATCTGAAAAGTAACTAAAAGCACCTGTCTCAGATGGCAGAATATCTTCCTAGTAAAGTAGAGGTTATATGGTCAACCCCCCAAAAAACAAACCTAAAAACTTACACATTACTGTAATTGCATGATAGAAAAAATAATATCATCCCAAGGACAGGAATGACAAATGGGTAAATTTGTGGAGTACATGTGGATAATAGCTGGATACTCATTTCCAGAAAACATCTGGTTATAATTAGGTTGTAATAATGGTGCATCACAGTCTTATGTGTCTTAAAAATCTTTATAGGTATGTATTTGTAAGATTTTACAGCCAGGCACTGGTTGCTCACACCTGTAATCAGGAGGCTGAGATCTAAGAATCATGGTTCAAAGCCAGCCCAGGCAGGAAGTATCCCCTGAGATTCTGATCTCCAATTAACCACCAGAAAACTGGAAGTGGTGCTGTGGCTCAAGTGGTAGAGTGCTTGCCTTGAGTTGAAGAGCTCAGAGAGAGTGCCCAGGCCCAGAGTTTAATCCCTACTACTGGCGGAAAAAGAAAAAAATTAAAAACTAAGATTTTTACAAAGTATCTAAGAAATCTAATAATTTCTCTGTTATTTGAGATGAGATGTAAACCATTTATTATACAGGTCATTTATCTTTTAGAAATTATTAGACTTAAGAATACAGGGTTGTAGCCTTTCATGCTGGTTATGTATTTTTGGCTACGTATTAAAATTTTGTGTAGCTTCAAAATTCCTTATGAGTAGGTATCATTCCCCAGACCAAGTTACTAGGAACTTTTGAGGATAGAACCCAAGTATTAGTAGACTTAAAAGCTTCCTGGTTTGAGAACTATGATTAATCATGATAAATTAGTGAAGTATTTACAAATATTGTACACATGTGGGTCATAGCACAGAGAAGCAGAAAGAATACTCATTTTTCCAATACAGAGAATTATTTTACTGGAGTTGCTAGGATGATTACTGAAATGAGGTGGCTAGATAAATCATAAAAGTAAATAAATTATAGGATGCAAAATAATTTAATGTAATATTCTTTTCATCAGGAGGATCTTAGATTTTTTTAAAGGGAAAAATCTAGAGGAAAAAAATATAAAACTTACACAACTTACCTGACCACTTTTGTTGTTGTTTGTTGTTGTTTTGGATTTTTTTTGCCCCCTCATCCCCATCCCCCACCTTGGCTCTAGCTTCTAGCCAACTTATGATTTGAATCTTCATGATTAATAGCTCTTATATTTTCCTAGCTAGTGTAACTTCAATTGCAACAGTTTTTCTTCTAATGTTTTACCCTTATAAAATAGCACTAAACTATTTTTCTAAATAAATTCTACTGACACATGGTTCCATAGATTAATTATAAATTGCATAAAAGTACTGCCCTTTGTCAGTTTTAAATGTGTAGCTTTATCTTCTCTTTCTCCCTGTCTTTCTAAGTAAAATGGAATTGGGAGCTTAAAGAAGCCTGTTTTACTTGGAATCTCTTAACTATTGTCTTATTTTAAAAAATAATGCCATTAATTTTCATCCTAGATTCTGGTTCTTCTACTATTTCCATTATTATTATAATTAAAATGGATTCATCTCTATTTTTATGAACCCATGTATTTCACAGTAGTGAACATAACATCTTGTTAGGGAATAATTTTCTTCAAATACTAAGTACTATTATTATCTGATGAGCTCTTTCTGTAAATAAGGAAAATGAAGTAACTTTTATTTTTCTCTCCTTTTCTTTCTGTTTCTTCTTCTGCCTCTTCATCCTTGTTTATTTTTTATTTCTTTTAAGGGGAAGAAGAAGAGGGAGGAATGGGTATCAAAAGAACCATGGAAATTTGTTAGGTCATTTTGCTATGAGAGTTTTAAAACAGAGCCAGCTGCCAGTGAGTGGCTCATGCCTGTAATCCTAGCTTCTCAGGAGGCTGAGATCTGAGGATCACTGTTCAAAGCCATCCCAGGCAGGAAAGTCCATGAGACGCTTATCTCCAATAAACCACTCAGAAGTGGCACTGTGGCTCAAGAGGTAGAGTGCTTGCCTTGAGCTAAAGAGCTGAGGGACAGCACCCAGGCCCAGAGTTCAAGCCCCATGACCAACACACACACACACACACACACACACACACACACACACACACACACACACACACACACACACCAAACAAAAACCCAAAAATTCAAGGTTTAGAATATATATATATTCAGAAATTACAATTTTGGAATAATTCTGAAAATATTTTCTTACTGGGCTTTATGGACAACTCTAATAGATGTCTTTTGTTGAAATGGGGTTAGATCCTATAAAGCTGACTCTGTATTACAGAAGGAATTCTGTCTAGTTGTTTAATTGTACCTCTTTATGATGCCTTTTATCTCTATACTTTTTGTTCCCATTATGAAGCTAGTATCTTTATCCAGAGGATAGAGACTACTAACACTGTGTTTGTTGTTTCCTGTAAATGATTGAAATAAAATAAACTATAAAATGTATCTTCCTGGGGTCATGTTTAAGTATGGGCACTACCATTAATATTGATGCACTAACCCAATTACCTTTTGTGAAAAGGTAGAATAGGATAGGAAAAAGGTTAAGAAAGTGTGTTGCTTGGACCTAGCAAAGATTTTTATTTTGATCTTAATGAAATTCTGTAGTAATCCATCAAAGACAGAATGAATGAGATGTTATTATGGTTAGGTAACTCTCAGAATAGTATGATACAAAAAGTAGTTGAAAAGATATTAACTCATCTAAACGTTTCTTGAAGTTTGACACAAGTGAAAGAGGCAGTTTTTGCTAAAATCCTTCATTGGAGTTGGAGGTTGTAAAACTCCCTAAATGAGGTATAAGATGTGAAAATATATATACTTGTCTTTAAGTATATCCATAGCTTTCTTGAGAGCTTTATATATCCATAAAGATTCTACTTAAAAGAAGCTGTTTATTATGTAATCTAATGTGAATTTGGTCAAAGTGATTTCCTTCTGTGGATATCTTACTGAAATGTATTCACTATTTTTTTCCTTTAAAACAGGATAGAGGTCAAAGATGCTTGAGTTATCCAGCCCTTTGTAGAATGTATGAATGAGAGCTAACATCTAAATCTAAAACTATGGCTTACATTTAAAACAGCATAGAGGTTAGAGCTATCTGAATCAATCTTCTCTTCATAGTATGAATGGAGAGTTAACATCTACATCTCAAACTACAACTTAGACATCCTGACACTCAAACTGTTTTATTTCCTATTCCCAAGAATCCAGAAACTAAAGTAAGTTGGGATGAAAGGTAATGCAGTGGTATATTTGATGTGGATAGGGCATATTAAGACAGAATTGTACATTGGTACAGGAAGAGAAGTCACATTCCATTAAGGTGTGCCAGAAGGTAGAATCTGTGACATGCAAAAGAACTTCAAAAAATAACAAACCTGAGCTCATCATAAGCTATTTTCACAAGCTTTGTGTTACCTAATACTTGAGAAAATAGGAATGGAATTCCCAACACATCATTCTTACATAACATGAATCTCAGATTTGTTTCTTTTACATTCTTTTAAATAATTGGCTGGGTGCCAGTGGCTATGTCTGTAATCCTAGCTACTCAGGAGGCTGAGATCTGAGGATCATAGTTGAAAGCCAGCCCACCCAGGAAAGCCTGTGATACTCTTATCTCCGATTAACCACCAGAAAACCAGATGTGGTTTTCTGTGGTTCGAAGTGGTAGAGCGCTTGCTATGAACTGAAGAAGAGTTCAGGGAAAGCACTACGGCCCAGAGTTCAAGTCCCACAACTGACAGAAAAAAAAAACAAAACTCTGGATATTTATCATATGACTTCTTCCTGCTCATTTGGTATCTGCTGTCAGATATTGTAATAATTTTATGACGATAGCATTATCACATTACATTGCCTTGGCAGCTCATACTATTTTAATGATACTTTAAATTATAAAATAATTTTGAATTTGAAATATCATTTTATAGTCTCAGGGCAGGTATTAATAACTGATTTTTTTTGATAGATGAGTAAAGATACACAAGGGCCTTATATGCTAGAGCCTTAGAATGCAGTAACGCTAAAAAAACTTTAGTGTGGGGGTAATATTACCAGCAAGAGCGCTTAAGATAACACGTTTTCTGTTCATAATTCCATTAGGTCCTCAAAAAAGCCCACAAAACATGAGTAATCTACAGATATACAATGTAAACTGTAAAAAGTCTTAAGTCAGAGGTCCTATAGATGGTCGGTGGCAAGGCTTTTCTCTAGCCTTGTCTATTGGACTTTAGAACTTTCATATGTATTACCTGCTGCATTACTTCCATGGTCCTTCCCTGTAAATGGGTACACTCTATGTGAAATGTAAACAGAATGTGAGCTATAACATATCCGCAGTTTTTGTAGTTTGTATGACTGCAACATCTTACTAGGTATTACCAAATATAATACTAGTTATATCATTCTGTGTGTATAATCATATACATGTATGATTATATAATTTTACATATTATCAAACTTGGAAAGGCAATATTAGTATTTCTAGTATAACCAGAAGTACTATGAGACCTGTCATGTTGGAGAATTACAGTTCTTTATTTTGGTAGTAATCATAGAGATCTTTTAGTCTTGTTAAACAAATGTAAAATCTTTGCATCCAGTACTTTATAGTGGACTCTACAGTGGAACTCATATGAGAACTGATTGATACAGTAGCTGCTCTACCTGTTTTCATATGCCATCACATTTTCACAGCATGCTACAGAGTTGAACACAGATGAAAAAGCAAGATAATAGTTGATAGCACTTGCAACTAAAATGAGCATTGAAGGACATTAACATATTTCAAGTTATAACACCAAATTGTTAGGATATAAATATTATTTTCAAAATATTAAGGCCAATGAGGGTCTTAGATCAATCTTGAGTACTTTCAAAGACTTCAAATTATATATACCCTAGAATTTGATATGTATACATAGAAAATTGACATTTTGAAACTTACTTTTTCCATAAGAAACATTCCCTTCTCAACTTGTCAGATAGAATCTAACCTCACACTGACCTGTTTAAACACCCAACTCAATTAACTATCATTAAAGGAACGAGACAGTAGCAAAATTGAATTCCAGGGTTTGTTACTAAATTTTAGAATTTTTATAGTCTCTAATGATTTAACTCATTATTTAGTATTTTTAGAAGTCTCATATACTTCAAAATTATGTACCAGTGTGCAGGTTAATTTCAAAGACTAATTTTTAATATTCTAAGACTTTCTTTTATGGAGGTTATATATGGGCTGAGTTATGAAGACTGAAAAAATAAAAAATGGGGTTTGGGGCTGAGAAGGTGACTCAGTGGTAGAGCGCTTGCCTTGCATGCATGAGGCCCTGGGTTCGATTCCTCAGCACCACATAAGCAAAAAGAAAAAAAGCCAGATGTGGCTCTGTGGCTCAAGTGGTAGAGTGCCAGCCTTGAGCTGAAGAGCTGAGGGACAGCGCCCAGGCCCAGAGTTCAGGCCCAATGACTGGACCCCCCCCACCAAAAATGAAATGGGGTTTAAGTCAGAGAAACGTAGGATGGATAGAGTGAAAAGATTCAAAAAGCAGAAAAAGATTCTTCTGGTTCTTCTGTGAGACTAAATATTCAAAATGGAGAGGACATGACTTGTATTGGTCTGGGGTTAGCCAGTTGTGTGAATGGGAAGTGCCAATCTACTCTCAGTTCAGGGATGCTAATGGAGATACCCATGTGGGGACAGTGCAGACTGGAGTGAAAATCATTTTATGGGGAGTCAGGCTAGGTGCACCCTGCTTATCTGGTGGGGTGGTGTAATAAGAGGAAATAGGTTATTACTATTAGGTTTTCAAAATTGTGTCTAGTGTGAAACAAACATTAAATAGAGAGATATCAATGTTTACCAGGCCTTCATTTTTAATATCTACTTATTTCTTTATACAAAAACTTGGAAACTATTCTATGTAGGCTGATAGTCCCTCAAAAGATGCTCTCCTTTTCTCCAAAACAGGACCATTAAATATTTAGGATATTTGCATGAACACTGTATTTTAAATAAGATGTGCACTTGTTTTTATTCTCTGCTTCCATCTATAGGATGTTAGGGTCTATTTTCCTACTGCAGAATGTAAAAAAGAATGCTTTTCTTTTTTGCTTCTTTTTTTTTTATTATTTATTGGTTTCATTGTCAAGATGATGTGCAGAGGGATTACAGTTACATAGGTAATGTAATAAGTACATTTCTTGTTGAACTTGTTACCTCCTCCCTCATTTTCCTTCCATTTTTCCTCCCTCAACCCCTCCCCAAGTTGTACAGATCATTTCCAACATATTGTCTTATGAGTATCACTGTTTCATTGGTTCCTGCATTGTCCTTTGTCTTCCTATTTTGTTGTTTCCTTCACTTCCCTAACTCAGATAAATGTATCTACAATACCCAGGGTACGAAAATCAAATACAGTGACAACAAGGGAAGGGGGAAGAACATACAAAAGAAACAAAAAAAATTCACATAGTACATTAAAAACAACAACAACAAAGAAAAACCTCTGGTATCCATGTCTTGGAGTTCATTTTGCTTAACATCATCTTAATTGGTTATATGTACGTAGCCATTGAGGTATTCTGCTCGGAATTGCAGTGTATATGAAATAACTTTAAAAATTACCAAGCAGTTTACTATGTGTAGTGTTACTATAAACAGTGATATTGTAAAAAGTGATATTAGAAAGTGACAATGCAAAATTTTTATATGCATATACTAATGGAGAGTCTAATTAGAAACATATACATAAAAATGTTACCTGTAACTATATCTAATGATGGGATTAAGATGATTAAAATTTATTTTTTTCCTGCTTTGCTTTTTCATATTGTCTAAAGTGTCTAAATGTGTATATACACATATCAATATGATATAGGAACTTCTGTGACTAATAGTTTGATTCAGTTGCTAGGTTAATATACATGGGAATATCGAATTTGTTGTTTTTGAAACACTTTACTGGAAGATAAAACAATTGGAAGGAATTATTGATAAAATAGATGTAATTTTATATGTATGTTGTAAAGCAGAACTGTATTTTTCCTCGGCATGGTTTACAGACAACGTGCTACTCATCTACCTTATATTACTCTTTTAAGAGATTTCCTTATCTGTCCCTCATGAGAGGAACAGAGTTGCAGGGTTATACTTGGTTTTACCTGTTTGTTAGTTACTATGAATTTCATTTTTAAAAATTCTGCCCTATAGCAGTTTGTCCTGCCATCCCCAAGTAAATGATCTTGTATTTGTTCCTAAACTTTTGCTTGACTTGAGCCTCAGATTCTCAACATCAAACAAATCCCAGAGTCCTGAATGACACTCAGTTACAATCTGTATGTGATAGAGAAGATATAAGTAACAAAATGCCACAGAAAAAGGAACGACACAGTGAGAAGTTGATTGATTATTTTTTCTGTTTCTGTTATTATTTCTGCTAGTGACATTACCACCAGGGAATGAACAAAACAAAAACAAATTTTTTTTTAAATGTCATTAAGAAAAGCAGACCAATGGCAAATGAACAGAATGTAGTTGGAGGTTTGAGAAACTCCACAGAATCATAATCTGACTGGCATTTGCCTGTATAAAGAAAGAACTGGCTGGCAGGGAGGGGGGAGAAGCAAAACAATGCCAGAGTTAACTTTTGGGAAGCAACCCTTGGAAGGAAGAAGGGTGTGGATGGTATTAGGAAATTATAATTAGCCAGTTGCCAAATGAATTTCTAGACAACTTTCACTGTACAGAGTTTTGCTTAATTTTAAGTAAGCATTTCCTCTTTAAATCATTAAGATGGAGATTAACCCATTGAATGTTAAAAAGAAAAGTGTGTGGATCTCAGGCATTTGTTCTGCCTGTATATGCTCTGATGTGTTTTGATTTAGTGATCTCATGTATATGAATGCCACTTTGTCTTTTATCTAATTGCTCAACTAAACTCTGCTTAGTGAAAACTTAATTTTTCAGTACCTCAAAAGGTTATGTAAAGCTGAAATCTAAATGCTACCTGTTTATTGGTGTATTTGTTTGTTTTCTTTTGTAGTGTTGGGCACCACTCTTATGCATACAACACATTCCCATAAAACTCTCATTTTGTATTTACAGAAATTTCTCCTGAGAGTTAAGGTCTTGTAAAGCATTCTTGTTCTACAGCATGAACGAATTATTGTACTCAAGGGTACTGAAAGTGAAGTGTATTGAAGAAAAGAATTTTTTCATTAAAATGAAGTTTATATTGATAAAACAGATTACTAGCATTTGATGAAATGTGAAACTTGGAGCTCCCCCATATCACTAAATTGCCAGTAGGTTTATTTTGGCAAGTGGAACCAGTATATGTGTAACATATAGAAGACTAGTCATTATACCTGTAGGCTGTGCATTAGATTAAGTTTTCTTTTAATAAAGTAGTTAAAAGAAAAAAAAGTACAAGTATGGTTATCTGTGCCTTGACAACCAAGCTGTGGTAACTAGGATTATTAGAAAATAAAAGCTGTTGTGTTATCAGTTTTGGCACAGTCATTTATCAATCAGTATTTTAAACATTGACAAGTGGTAATTTAATAGGGAATGACCCAGTTGGCAGGAAGTTCTAATGACAGATGATACAAACTCATTTATCACAAAGGGCTCTGTTAAGCCTCTTACCTTTCTCTATATTGCAGCTCATATTTTCCGAATCTGGGATGTGGGAAGCCACAAAGGGCAAATTCTATGGCATCAGGCCTGAAAAGCCACTCCCAAGTAGAAAGGAACATTAACGCTTTATGAACCTACTCATTATGAAAATACTTCCGAACGTCAGTGACGTTCAATGTAAAAAGCAGGTTACAGTCAAACGTCATTAGGGATGTGTGGTGTTGTGTCTGCTTCAAGACAAAGAAAAGTCAGGGAGATGGAATTAGGAAGTTCAGATAGAGATGTTTTAGCTAGAAATAATGAAGTAATGTAAAAGGCAAAGCAGAGTTGGAGATGTGCTTTTTTCGGATTGCTTTTCTTTTTTCTAATTGCTTTTCTCCAAATTTTTTAATTTAGAGAAACCAATGAATCATTGTCTTTGCCTGCTTTCACAATTTTTCTTTAACTTCAGAATTTTATTTATTGATATTTTATCTTTAAGTTGTTGTAGAAAGGAACTGCCATCTAACAAAGCAGTTTATGAACACAATGCATCTTAATCACTGTCATCCCTTTCAGCATTCTCACTAACCTATCTCCTACCCACCTCCTTCCTCACGCTTTTAATTTTGTAGGATATACATTAGATTATTGACTGCTTGACTATGATGCATTTTAACATAGACTTTTTAGTAGCTTCATCTTGTTTTAAGTAAAGAATTTCGGTTTCTTCAATCTGAATTTTTATAGAGTTTAGAATTTTTAGAAATTATCATTTCTTTTTTCCTTTTTTTTTTTTAAGTTTAGTCCTCTTTCTTCTGAGATTCCAGGGATGTAGTGTTAGAGCTTTTATTGTCCCACATATTCCAGAAGCACTGTTCATTTTAATTTTGGTCTCTTTTACTCTGCTATTTCAGATTGATTATTTTTTTTCCAAGTTTACTGATCCTTTCCTTTGTCCCATCAGTTAAGCTGTTCAATACATTCCTTGCATATATTGTTTTGCTTTCAAAATTTTTACTTGTTTCTTGTTGTTTTAACTCCCCTCCCCATTTTTCCTGAAACATTCTGTTTCACTTGTTTTAAAAGGGTTTGTAATTGTTCCTTGAATCATTTTTATGGTAGCTGCTTTAAATCCTTCTCAGATAATTCTAACATCTGTGTCATCTCAGTGTGTGATGGTTATCTTTTTCTATTTAGTTTGAGATATCCTGGTTCTTTATATGATGGGGGATTTCTCTTTTGAAGTCTGGATATTTAGGGTCATATATTATTAGACTCTTGTTCTTAATTAATGTCTTTTTTTTTTTTTGTCGGTCATGGGGCTTGAACTCTGGGCTTGGGCGCTTTCCCTGCTCTCTTTAGCTCAAGGCAAGCACTCTGCCGCTTGAGCCACAGCGCCACTTCCAGTTTTCTGGTGGTTTATTGGAGATAAGAGTTTTATGGAGTTTTCTGCCTGCACTGGCTTTGAACCTTGATCCTCAGATCTTAGCCTCCTGAGTAGCTAGGATTACAAGCCTGAGGCACTGATGCCCAGCTGTCTTTTTTTTTTTTTTTAGGCTTTCTTTGTCTTTGTTGTGGTGTGTGAAGGAAGTGCTACCTCATTAATGCATATACATAGAGGTCTGGGTTCTCCCTCAGTCTTAACTAGGGTTAAGAGAGGACTTTTTAGGTGCTTATTTCCACTCAGCTATGGAGGTATTTTCAACTCTCCACTAACTCAGTTCTCCCACTCTATCTCTTATTGGGACCAAAGTTCCAGATTCCCATTATGCCTTCTTTGGCATTGCTAGTCATGGGGGAAAGATCTTGTAAGAGCTCTGCAAAACTCAAAGTCCCATTTTCTATTTGGTTTTTGCTGGCAGGTTTGGGGATCCAGTTTTTCTGTGTTGTTTAGAGTAGAGCAATTGTTGTCTAGAAGTTTTCTATCTTACAGCGACTCTCTCCCTTTGTCTGGAGAGGATAGGATTTCCTCACAGTGGTTCTGTGCATGTGTCCATTGACAGTCCATACTGCTGGCTTTTCTAGTGGCTGGATATTTTATCAATTAAGAAGCTAATTCAGGAAGTAGAGGTGTGGCTCAAATGGAAGAGCACCATCCTTGAGTGAAAAAACCAGGCAAGAACACAAGACCTCGAGTTCAAGCCCTAATAGCAACACAATAAAAAAGAAAAGAAAAAAAAGAAACCTTTATTTACCATTGTGTCTTTCTCTTGCTTCCCTCTCTTTTTATTGCCTTTTTCTGCACATTCTTAGAATCTGCTTATGACTATTTTATATATACTGTTCTTTGTGTTTAGTTATACTTAGTAGGAGGAAATGAGAAAAGCAAATTTGTATTGTCTTCCCCAAATTTATTCTATACTGGGAGAATTTGGTACATGGGGGCTCAAAAATATAGCAGATTTTCTAGATACTGGAGTTTTGTTTCTTAAATTGACTTGGCTTTTTAAACTAGAAACTCTTGAGCAATAATCCTAGGGATTTTTTTTTCTGTTTGTTATAAAATATACTGATGTAATACTGTCTTGGGATGGGAACCAACTGAGTTACTCTTTCTTTAGACACAACTTACAAATAGTAATGTTTTCACATATCGATCCCTTTAAGATTAAAGTTTACAACCAAAGTATTTTCTTCTTATTAATGAACATTTGGATAACTTAGAAAATATACTTGCCTCCTTTTTGTTTACTAATACTCATCATTCTAAAATATTTCATTTTTAAAGCATTCTGAGCATCTGAATTGTTATGTTTTAATTTTTTTCAGTACAATAGATAGAAACTATATCAGAGTATTTATAATAGTTTAAGGTAGGAGTTCAGCTATATTATGAGATAGGATGAAAGAGGAGGAGAAAGGGAAGAGAATTTCTGTAGCCAGTCAATCATGCTCTTCCCAAATAATGTCAAACAATATGCATTACCACAATTTGGTGATATAGGGGATGTGTGTCTGAAGAAAAATTTTATCTGAGGCTGATCAGGTATAGTTGCAAAATTTCTAAGTATTGTTGGTCAGAATGTGGGTCCAGCCAAGTTCAGACACATGAGTCAATCTTAGGAAAAGTATTCCAAAGAACCAAACATGACCATCAGAACCATCTCCCAACATATGTATTGTAGAATCTGATTACTACAACAATTTTATTTGAAAAGAAGATAGTTCCAAAGATTGATAGGAATACCCTGTAGAATAGGCTACCTATGGAGGTATGAACCTGGTGAGAGAGGTACAGTAGAAGCATAAGATAGGATGTTTATAGCCAAGGATTCTCATGGACTAGCTCTAGATGTGGGATTTGAAGCCTGCTTCCAAACTCTTTCAGTCTATAGATGCCATTCAACTGAATTCTCAAATATCCAGGGTCTCATAGGCTCTCAATACCAAGTAATAGATGAGCTAGGCCAGAGTCCTACCAATACAATGTGCCAAAATCAATTTGGCATATTAAAAGGAATGGGGTGGAGAGATTTGCCCTTGGGTTTTTTATGTTTTTTTTTTTTTGCATTGTTCCCATATTACTAGAACCAAATGACAAGTGGAAATTTTAGGGAGTTTTCTTAATATAGGAAATGGTTCCCCTGGGAGTAATAGCAGTAATGTAGTGGGGGTTGTAATAATTTGGGAACACTTCATAGACTCTGACATGACACTCATGACAAACCTTAAGATCTGGTGACACAGAGAGTTTGTAGTCAGGTGTTTTTGCCTCCTCTCATGAGTAAGATGGGAATGATCATATCAGTCCTACAACTGTCTCATAGGAAGAAAATTTAAAAGTGTATACACTTATAATGAATCTTAATTCTTCAACTTGATTGAATTGCGATCATTGTAGATTATTGTTGTGGATTATTATTATTATTATTAATTATAGGTATTAAAACAAATAACTAGGTGATGTGAGTGTATTTTCAAAGAAGATTAACCAAGTGAGGAGAATCTATACTCAGTGTAGGTGACACGATTTGGGGTCTATATGGCATAAGAGATAGAGAGAAAGTCAACTAGTACAGTCATTTCCTCTCTTCTATCTGCCATAATCTGATCTCTTCTGCTACACTGTGCCCTCCCTGCCATGATTGAAAAGGTAAGCATAACAGAGCCTTCATTCCATAAGTTATTTCTATCTGATATTTTGTCCCAACAATGAGACATCTGCCTTACATAGTTGTTTTCAGAATACAATATTTAACATACATTTGCACAACACAGATATTTATTTTATGTCTTTTCCCCCTCAAGTTTATTTACAGAAAAAATAGCTCTTCTTTAATCAGAAAATTAATGTAGGTAAATGAATCCACAGATATTGGGACAGTTCTATCCTAGAGTATTAATTAAGACCTAATTGAGCACTATTAAAGTTTTTAGACAATGACAAAAAGATATGTTTTTGATATTATCCTTCAAATTATCCATTTCTACATTCTTTCCACTGAGCATTTTTGGGGTTTTCTTTTGCTTTGTTTCATTGGTCTTGGAAACTTACAAATATCATTTCTGATAATGACATGCTTATAGGTATGCAGAAACAGGACCGTTACCATTGGCCTGGCTGAACAGTTTGCCCAGCAGCAGTGGGGCTAGAGTTTTTAACATTGCTAAGTAAGTAGCTTTTCCATGATGGGCTTCAGCTCCCTTTTCTTGAGCCACCAGTCAATTTACCTGTTCAAATGTAATCTCCATGTGGGGCACCACAATCCAGAATTTTTTTTTTCAGAATGTGTAAATAGGTGAACAGATCTTACTGTCCTTTGGCTGGGTTAAGAACTACCTTCCCCTCCCACCCCACAATCTAGTAACCTCTCTTCCACCAGTATTTATTTTTCCCCACATCTCCCATCAAGTAACAAAAGAGTAGTTCTCCAACATGTTCACTAGCTTCTAGTAACTTGTTAGAGTTGATGGTAGACCTCAGAAATATTGTATTCATAAATTGCTTTGTTAAGTTGTAACTCTGAATAATTCAAGATTAAAAAAAGAGAAGTTTCTACATTTGCCTCACAATAAACATTCAGTAAAAGTATCTTCAGTTATCATCATCATCCAAAATATTCTCTTGCAGTCATTGTTCATATTTGTTCAAAATAGCCATTAGGATTTTAAAATCTTTCCCAAAACTTTTAAAACTTTGAGACTTGTTGCGAGGAGGGAAAATTGGTGGGAAGAAAGAAATTAGATGGAAAGAAAAAAATGAAGCTCTATTCTCCATGTATGTCCCCTAGACTCTTTAACCAAATAAACTGGGCTTTTATCTTTTTTATGTTTGTATTGCCTATAAACTTTTTTTAGAAGATTCCATTGCTTAAATATATTCTTTAGTAGAAACCCTATAAACCATGTGCTAGATGCTAGAGCTCACAGAAGCAATTAGCTGATTTCAAATACAAATGATGTTAACACAGAAACCAAGAGAAAAACACCCTACAACATTTTAGAGTATAGTCTTCCGCAGATAATTTTGTTATCTTTAAAATCAGTACCCTGCTTACTGGGAGCTAGAATATTCAATAGTGCATTTGTCATTTTAAGTACAGCTGATTATGTTAGTGGAAGAGTTGGGGGATTTGTCACTTTCAGCTGTTCGACTTGAGTAGTCATTGAACCCTATGAATCCTCCCTGTCCATTTCTATAAAGTGTCACTAATTGTAACATCTTACAAAGTTATAAGGACCAAAGAATACCTTTATTTTAGAAAAAATAATATTCCTCAATAAGTTTCAGTAGATACATATGAATGTAAACTCTATTGAATATGGAGATAGTGTCAAATGACATTAACAAACTCTCATGATCACATTTCAACTAAAATGGTTAGGTAGCTCTCTAACTACTTAATCATCTTTCTTGAATGGATAGATCTCATGAATTGCTTTTATTCCTGAAGAGAAACTTCAGGTTGTTATGAAAAACTGCAGATGCCTTCTGACAAATGTTCTTTAAAGGTTAAGGTCTATTTATCTGTCTTGAGCTAGTCACTTCAGTTGATTAAAACTTTATTTCCTCATCTATAAATAAGATATTAAGAAATAGCCATGTGAAGATTTCATTGTGGGTAGTAATAATTGTAATGTATGTGAACAGAGTGCTTAAAATATGGTAGGCTTTCACAAATTTTTTATATCTTTTGCATTCTGGTGAGATGGTAGAAACAAAAGCTGAAGCAAGTGCTATAGACTTTTATGTGAGACACAGATCTAGGGATGATTGAATGAATCATGTTGTAAGCATGAAGTTTCAAAATATCCTTGATTAACCAGATAATGGATTGTGGTACAAAAGATATTTGAATGAAAGTTAACTCTTGAATTAAAAAGAGAAATATAGTCATACATCTGTGGCTACTCATGATGCTGAGATCCACAAGATTATGGTTCAGAACTATCTCTGACCTCCTTCTTCAGAATTATCAGCAAAAACTGGATGTATAGCTCAACTGGTATAGTACAAACTGAGCAAACAAGCCAAACAGCTATGAGTCCCTGAATTCAAAGTTAAAGACATATATTCATGTATATATACGTGTATAAATATAACTTATAAACACTCTGGAAGAGTCTAGTGGTACTTAAACTATAGAAGGAGAATTCTCTGAGAAGGCAAAATAATTGTATTTTACCTTGTAAGTTCAGAGTTAGAAGAATGTTATGTATATTTGTATTATTATTCTTGATCACAGAATTATAACTTGAACATGGAAAGTTCTATGCAAAGATATCACTTTACTAGAAAGATATTCTAATAATTGAATACATTCCTAATGAAATACCGTGTGTGTGTGTGTGTGTGTGTGTGTGTGTGTGTGTATTGGCTTGTTTCAGAGAAATAAAAAGTGTTACCAAACAAGTTTATAGAGATTTTTGTGCAGAGATAGTTGAAGGACAAAAAAAAACACATGAAATTCAGAAATGAGAAGTCCTTCATACAACCTTGGAAAATAACTTCCCCTGTTGCATAATGCATGTATTATATATTCTTTGTACCTGTTCATTGAAATGAAAGTGAACTGAAACAAATTAGTAGGTAGAATATGTAGCCAAGCCTTTTCAAGAGATTCCTGCATGGATGAAATATTGTTGAGTGTCTAGTGATGATGTATAACTAAGTCAATATAACTTGCAAAGAAAATCACTGATGTTAATACTGATGGCATTGAGTATAGGTTCACAGTGTGCTGATGATATTGGATGTTATCTAATCTCTAAAATTGGCATTTTAGGAGGGAGAATTTTAGGAATGTCCAATATGAGGAAAAAGTTGGGATCTTGATGGTTAATGGAGCCCCAATTCAATTCAACTATTGGTTTAATAAAAGGCAAATTGGTTTTGTGATATGTATGTCTTATAGAAATCAATAAGAAATCACTTTTGTGGCTGGGAAGGTGGCTCAGTGGTAGAGCGCTTGCCTTGTTTGCATTAGGCCCTGGGTTCGATTCCTCAGCACCACATGAGCAAAAAGAAAAAAGCAGGAAGTGGCGCTGTGGCTCAAGTGGTAGAGCGCCAGCCTTGAGCTGAAGAGCTGAGGGACAGTGCCCAGGCCCAGAGTTCAGGCCCCACAACCGAACCAAAAAAAAAAAAAAGAAAAGAAAAATCACTTTTGTATGGTTTTTCTAGTGTTACTTATGAACTTACTGTGAATGGGACTGTATTTAATCTTCCTCATTTGAGTGGCATGCACAAGGAGGAAAACTGTGAGTTATTTAAATAATCTGGCTATTTTGTCTGAGGCTATGCTTGGGAATGTTGGATAGGTTAAATGCTTTTGAACACGTGTATTCTGAAGGGAGTACTGAGCTGTAGCTCTCTAGTTTCACTGACAGCAGAATTTGGGCCAAACGTACTAGTTGTATTTTATAGGGCTTAATACACTCCCATTTCAAGGTGATTGCCAGTTATTATGTGATCATGAGAAGATAGACTTTAATTTCAGTGAGCATTAGCGTCATCAGCAACAAGCTTTTTTTGCATGTGGTGTGCCAGGTGTTGCATAAAATATGTTAAACTAGCATTCTGCTTGCTCTCTACACACAATGTTAAAAGTGATGCCAACTGTTTGAGACATAAGCAAATCTGAAAGGTAAAGTGACTAATAACAGCAGCTAGTGTCATGCCTTACATTTATATACCTTGTTCTGGTTTACAAAGCTCTTAAGGAAGCAGAAAATTTCTCTAAGGAAGGTGATGGACCTATGAGGCAGAAAGGTTTTGGTGCCAGTTTCCCTGGAAGAGATTGAATCTGTATTTTCATCGAAGAATCATGAAATGCAGCTTTAAAGGTGTGATCACAGTTAAGTGCCCTAACCAGGAAGAAAATACCATCTGAAATAAAGAGCTAGACCATTTGCTGAGTTTTGATGTGGAAAAGGCTTGATATGTTGAATATTTAATGAAGGATACAATGTGGAAAGAAGAAAAAAATATATTTAAACCCTGAAATGAAGTTTGCAAGTTTATTCGTGTGTTCAATATATTATCTATAATGAAAAGGAATGACCAGGTATTTCCCTACTGAATACTTGTCTTCCCTTCATACCCTAACCTCTGTGTTATTCTGACAATAGAAGCACATAGGTCTTTCTGTCTTTACCTTTGTCATCTATATTAGTTGTTTTCTGTCTTCCTACTTAGGATTAGAGTAATATTCTTCTTATTTTCTACCATTGCATATTTATAAAAATACTACTTAAGATTATCCGTCAAAAAGTCCTTTTTGAGTAAATTTATTTGCTTTAGACAACTGAGTCTTTTTTTTAATATAATGCCTTATGGTGAGATTCCTGTTAATTCCTTCTGTACCTTCATTGCTTACTTCTATTGAGGATTCAGGAAGACATACTATAGAAGCTTTTAGAGTCATAATTGTCTCTGCATGTGTCATGTATATGATGTTTATTGTAAATTGATTTATGTATATTCAATCATTTGATTATAAGGTTTTTAACATGAAACTCTTAATTCCTTTTAATACAACATGATCACATTTCTTTATTGTTAATTTTCAATAAACATTGAAGATGGCGCTTAAAACACTAGAAATTGGTGGAGTACTAGTGCCAGCACTGAGCTTGGTTTCACACTCAGCTTATTTCTTTTTATCTTAAAGTTATAGTTTTTAATATGTACTTAACATATAACTACTGTATTTACCTTAAATACTATTACCTTAAGGAATAAACTCATAGAATGAGAAAGTCTAGACTGCATTCTGACTCCTTAATTTTAAAGAACTTTCCAGAACATTGTCAAAGATATGTTGGGAGTAAATTAGGGTAGAATCAGTGACCCTCTGTGTACTTTATCCACATGGTCAAGTTTTATCAGAACATAAACTTACGAAGTTTATCACTTTGAAAATTGGAAATAACAAGTTTGGCTTAAATAATTATCATATAGCATTTGAAAAGCCTGCCTCGTAGTCTTAACTGAAAATCTTGGTATTTGGGTTGTGAGTCTACCTTAGGGAGCACCTCAACTTGGAACTTCAACTTGGAAGTTGAAGGTCATTATAGAAACTGATTGTCAATTCAGCGTGGAGAAGTTTACATAACACCTCTGAAGCTGGGTCTGGCTTGTGTTAGTGCTCCTAGAGCCTTGTTTTCAGAAGTGCCCCAACCTCTCATCAGAGGGGAAGAAGGAAACTGAGGTGCAGACAGACAGAGTATACAGATGACAAGGCAAAGCCTTCAGACAGCACAGAAGACTTAGAGATGCTTGAGAGGAAATTAGATGAGTCTTGAAACATGAGCTTCAGTATAAACATCCCCAAAGACCAAATGGATGAAATTGAAGAAAAAGATGAGAAACTTGGAAGAGGCAGACAGACAAATTTGAAACAAGTGTTTCTATGACTGACTGGAGGGACAAAGCATAAAGTGGTTGAAAAGCATTTCTGAGGAAGCCAGATATGTCAAAATCAGAGTTTCTTGACAGGAGTTAAATGGGAGATAAGGCACTTTTAAAGGCAAGCATTGGAAAAGGGGGGAAGTTGTACTCATCACCATAAAGAGATTATTCAGCACCTGTAGTGTTGCAGTAGTTATACGTGGATATGACACCTCTTTCTACCCTCCCTCCCCAAAATAACTGGAGTAATTTTGAATGAATTTGAAAAAAGACTGAGTTGGAGAATCCAAATGAAGCAGACATACGGAGAAGAAACCACAGACACTTAAGCCCAGATGGTGATGAAGTGAAAACCTCCACTGAGTGGGTTGCCACTCAAGTAGCTGAACTTGTCAACTCATAATCAAATAGGAGTCAAGTGTTTCTATGGCTAAAAAAGACCAGAGGTCAAGTGAAGCAGATCTGTAGAAGGATGGGTAAGGATAAATATTTTTGAAATGTTTTAAGTAGCAAATAATTGAGTAGCAGAATTCAAAGTGAATGTATTAGCAGATAGACATAGCAACCTCAAACATGGAGGGAAAAACTGGAAAGTTTGGATTTAGGACCACTGCATCAGGAATCTGAAGTTTTGTATGTCTTTAACATGTATACAGCCTAAAAGAACAATCTAAGACACATTTGCTTATCAGCTCACATTTAAAACCATATAAAAATTAATGAGTGTTTGTAAGGTAAAAATTGGTATTGATGCTCACTTTATTGGAACTTGCATAGATGCCATGAATACATAAATCTGTATGAATCTATCAGATTTTGAAGTTATTTCTTTCTCTCTAAAGAAATTTATTATTCTGTACACATCGCTTCATTTTTGGCCAGCAATAAGTCCAACTCAGTCAGTGAGCTGCTGTGGAATGTTTTAAGCTGAAATGTGCATTGGAATCTGTTTGTTTGCAGCGAATGATTTGACTAAGCTTTGATGCGCAGTCACTCTCTGACATTTGTGTATTTCAGCAGTGAACAATGTAAACTCATTTGCTGAACACTTTGATTACTTGCACATAGCAGTGCCCATGGCATGTGACAGAGAAGAGCACTCTATCCACTAATCAGATAGATATGCTCCAAGCGTATTTACACAAAATAATGAAAACAGCTGTTAGATACCTTTAAACTTGAGTGTGTTTTGTTATTAATCTGCTAGCCTGTACACATGACACTGTAATTCTTCACTCACTCAAGTTGCCTTTAATGACATAGTAATAAAACTGAGAGGGATGAAAGTAATGGAATTGTAGAACGTAATGCCTCAATTGTTCTACAGTGTCTTCCTTTTTGCCAAAATAAACCACAATTAGGTCCATATGGTGTTTTGAAGTTTTCAAGCAATGACCCTAATAAAAAGTAATGAATTTCTGACAGACCATGGCTCTCTTTTAAGCAGATAATCTTCACTATTGATCTTGATATGATTGTAGACTGATATGCTAATAGAAGAATAAAGGTTTGATGTGCTCTGTATAAGTACTTTTGTGGTTTATTTTACTCTTAAGAAACCCAGGTTTTAAAGGTAGAAATACTATAATCCGTTAGTTTTTATGCATTTTTTTGTTGTTCTTGTTTGGTTTTGGGGTTTTTTTGGCGGTCATGGAGCTTGAACTCTGGGCCCAAACGCTGTTCCATCAGCTCTTCAGCTCAAGGCTAGTACTCCACCACTTGAGCCACAATGCCATTTCTGGTTTTCTGAGTGGTTTATTGGAGATAAGAGTCTCACAAACTTTCCTGTCCAGGCTGGCTTTGAACCTCAATCCTCAGATCTTAGCCTCCTGAATCGCTAGGATTAAGGCATGAGCCACTGGCACCCGGGTTGATGCAGTGTTTTACAAACAAAAATGTAAATAAATAGATATTCCACAAGAATTTGAAGTTTCAATTATCTATAAGAATCATGTAGAAAGAGCTGTAAGAATTTGTTCTGGGGAATATTCCTTTTTTTTGGACATATTAGGCTTTTATGTTGGTGTAGGGTTTTTATGTATTTCAAACTATATCAAAAAAGAGTGACATTTTATTCCATTATTTTACCTATATGTTTAAGCATAAGGGTCAAGTTACTTGCTTGGAAATTGATTTTTATATTAATAATAGGGCCAGATGTAGTAGTATATGGCTGTGATCCCAGCAATATAGAAGGTAAAAATGGGAAGCCAGCCCAGGTGGGGAATATTAGTATGATCCTATCTCACTAACAAACTAGGCATGATAGTTCACATCTGTGATCTCAGCTGCATGAGAGACAGAGGTGGGATCACAGTCTCAGACTGGCCCTTGGTAAAAGATTTCCTTGAAAAATGAGCAAAAGGGCTCAGGTTGTTGTACAAGTAGTAAAGCATTGGCCTAGTTAAGTGCAAGGCCTAGAGTCCAAATCCCATAACTTCCAAAAACTATGGAAGATGGGAGAGAAGGAGAGGGAGGGAGGGAAGGAAGGAAAGAAGGAAGGAAGGAAGGAAAGAAGGAAGGAAGGAAGGAAAGAAGGAAGGAAGGTACAAAATCTTTACAATAGTCACAAAATTTAGATAATGATTTCTTATACTATGGGATATTGAAAATAGATAAAATAAAAATACATTAGAAAAACACAAAGCTGGGAATTTTGAGTATAACTGCTATACTTGTGGATATAGAAAGAATTGGAAAAGAAAATTAATAAGGAAGAGAATTTAGGGTCTTTTTAACCAGGTTGCCTTGATTTGTGCTCAGCAACATACCAGCATTTTCCTTTGTTTAGTATACCTAACTTTCACTTAACTTTTGTGTGTGTCCTCAGCTAAGGGGTAGGAGTTATTAGATGGATTAAAATAAATATGCATGATGTATCCAATAGAAAGCATTACAGAAAGAGATAGTAAATATTGTTTAATATTATTGAGGCCAGCATCGTAACATTGCTTTTAAAAATGACTTAAATTTAGTGTGCTCTTTATGCAAGTGTTCATGTGTACATGATATGTGAATATATAGAATTAAATTACACAAGTCCCAGGTATATGTTTACTAAATCCCAATTCTGTGCCATAGTGTATAACACTATGGTAAGGGAACACTATTTTTTAAGGAGGTCTAACCTAGTTGATCTACAAAAGTTAGATTAAAGAAGATAGATATTGAGGTTCATGGGAAAGTTATCTGGAAATAAATGGTGGGTGGGAAAGAGGGAGCATGTGAAGAATAGGAATGGAAATAGTCAATAAAAGGACAAGTTTGGGAAGACTGGAAGTTATTGATATGGGAAAGAGTAAGAAATAAGTCTGGAAAGCCACATCACAGTGTCATTGGAGGCATGGTTTTTGTTCTATTGTGCTGGATTTTAAAAGTGGATAAGTTATAATCTGTCCCTGCAGGGCCCCAAATTCCCTCTTGCATGTATTATGAGGGCAGACCACCTTTTTGTGGCAGATTATCTCAGTTCATCTCATATGACCAATTTTAGTTTTCAAATTATAAGCAATTGAATGCTATTTGTTTGTTGTTTATTTTGTAGATACATACCTTTATAGATCTGCTTCTTGAATTAATGAGTAAATTAATGAATGCAAAAGATATTTGAATACCTTATTCCTTTTTTAACATAGAGGACAAAGGATAAGTTTTAATTTATGATCAAACTACTTTATGCCAAACTGCAAATTAGCTAACTCTTGATTATAATGTTTAACTGTCTAATGATAAAATGGGTTCCTTTGTTGCAAATTTCTTGTCTTTAATATTTTAGAATCGTATATTTACATTTCATGTATAGTTGACTGCATAATTGATCAAAAGGTACCGTTGAATATTTATGTTCTTCATTCCTTGACATATGAATTATAATCTACATCCTCATCTTTTCTAACATTTTAAACTATGTTGAGAAATCATGGTTGTACACTTGCAATAAAAAACATTTAAAATCTAGTTTGAAAATTGCTCATACCTTTCAAATCAAAGACTTATGCTGCATTCCACAGAAATATTCTGGATACATATTATGTGAGGATCAGCTTTCTGTTTCTGTGACAAAATATTTGAGGTAATCAATTTATAGGGAAAATAGCCCCGTTTTGTTTCATAGTTTCAGAGCTATCAATCCATAGTCAGTTGACTCTGTTGCCTTGAATGTGCCAGCAGCCAAGACTACATCATGGTGGGGAGGGTGTGGTGGACAATACTGCTTATTTCATGGCAGCCTGGAAGCAAAGAAGATGAGGGAGAACATCTTAATATCAACTTACACTCACAGTGAACCAACTCACTTACATTAGGCTTTACCTCCTAGAGCTTCCATCATGTCCCAGGAAGACCAGGTTGACAGTCATCTTTTTAACACACTGACATCCAAGATCCATCTTATAGCAACATGTTTATTCCTCATTGCAAAGATGGGTATAGATTATTCATCAAGCCTTGTATAGTACTGGATAAAAACATTCCCGACAGTAAAACATACACTCTTATCATATAACCATTCATATAAACCTTTGCTTCTTTATTATTAAAACAACTCCCTACACCTGGCTATAATTCTTCTCTACTAACCATTTTTGGTCCATGTAACCATCGTTTTAATGTAAGTGTATTTGACAGATCTTTTTTCCTTAACAAAGTACATGTAAATGCCTGGCAGACTTTGCGCACACTTACAATCTTAGGTATTCAGGAGGATGAGGTCAGGTTTGTGGTTTAAAGCCAGCCAAGACTGAAGAGTTTCAGAGACTTTTATCTCCAGTTAATCAGGAAAATGTAAGACTGCGGGTATGGCTCAAGTGCTAAAACACCAGCCATGAGGGAAAATGTGAAAGCACAAGGCCTTGATTTGCTCTGCTACCAGAACAAGTACAAAAGTACTCTTTGTGCAAACAAAGTTATCAAAGTTTGAGTTATCAAAGTTTGCCTACTGAAAGCAGAAAGTTGTAAATTCTTAAAAGAGTTGTTTGCTAGATTTTGGTTTGTTTGTTAGGCTAATTGTTTACTTAGTAGTATTAAACATGATCTCATAGTGCATTTGGAAAAATGACTACCAGTTCCCAAGATAATTGATTTGGGGAGTATACCTCAAGTTTATAACAAGTTGATTTAACTGGGGAATCTCTCTTCTTGATTGTCTGTATTATTCCTTCATCTCTGGACCTTTTAAAAAAGTTGCTTCACACATCAATAAATATTTTTAAAGCATTTCATCCCAAACTAAAGTTAGAATTTCAGAATCTTATAAATCCATTGTGAACAATATGCCTTCTTATCATTTGGTTCACTTTTTCTAGTGTTGAATGTTACTTGAGATAAGTAACATGATCAGCTATTTTTATGTACCTTGTACATTGCTTGATATTTTTGTCTTGTCCCAAATAATTTTCTTTCACTTTGAATCTAGTAGCTTAACTCAAATAAGACTTTATTAATTATTCTTATTGGATTTTCTTCAGTATTCGGTGTTTCATATATATACATATGTATATATAAGATTCATAGACAGCCGGGTGCTGGTTGCTCACGCCTGTAATCCTAGCTACTCAGGAGGCTGAGATCTGAGGATTGCGGTTCAAAGCCAGCTCGGGCAGGAAAGACCGTGAGACTCCTATCTCCAATAAACCACCAGAAAACCGGAAGTGGCGCTGTAGCTCAAGTGGTAGAGCGCTCGCTTTGAGCTGAAGAGCTGAGGGACGGCGCCCAGGCCCAGAGTTCAAGCCCCACGACTGACAAAAAAAAAAAAAAAAGATGCATAGACAATGAGTTTGTACATATGTGTATATATATATACATATATGTATATATATACATATATATATGTGTATAGAGAAGTTTGTGTTTGTGTGGATGGATGGAAGAACTTATATTCATAGAGTTTCCTTTGAGTACCACAAAATTTTATGATATGTTCTTGCTAAAAATTTAGATAAAATATTGAATGGATAAAATTAGGGTCCCTCTACTAATAATTAGTAGTTAGGTAGACACTACTGACTCAAGGCACTTCTATTTCTCAACCCCCTACTTACTATATATGGTCAGTTATTTGAAAAACATTTTTATTCTTTTAACTTTTTTCCAGTAGTTAATAATGAATGAAAGTATTGCTGCTGTTAAACTTATCAAAATGTAAATCTGTATTCTTAGATTGCTTTTTTGTACAGCTTTATTGGGGTAGAAAATAAATATACCTAAAGTATATAACCTGAAAAGTTTTGACACCTGTATGCACTTGTGAAACCATCATGACCATCAAGATAATGAGCATATCCTTCACCCCCAAAACTACTTCATGTGCCTTGTAATCATTTTTTGTAACCTGTCACTACCCACTCTCATCCTCAATCTTAGGGAGCACTTAATTACTGCAAAGTAGTTTGAATATTCTATAATTTTATATCAATGGAAGCATATTTATTATCCTTTTTCTTTTTGCACCAAGCATAATTATTTTAGATTTACTCTTGTGTTTTGTAATTGATTCTTTTTTATTGTTTTCATTGTATATTTGTTTATCATGTAGTCAATGGGCATTTGGGTTTGTTTTAGTTTAGGATTATTATGGACAAGCTGTTATGAGCATTTGTATGCAGATCTTGTATAGAAGTAGCTTTCATTTTGAGTTGGTACATAGGAGTGTATAGAATAGCTGGGTCAAAGGTAGGTCTGTGGGTGTGTATGCATGCGTGTTCATATTTTAAGGAAATTACCAGTTTTTGAAAGAATTTTTATCATTTTATATCCCTACATGAAGTACATAAGTACAACATTTTCTTCACATTCATATAAACACTTGGTAAGATTAGTGTTTTTAAAATTTAGACAGATATACTTATTTTCTATTAATTCATGCCTTATGTTTAATAATGGGTTGAAGTATGTAAGGACTTGACTTGAATGAATTCAGTCTTTATATATCTCATTTTTGGTGTTAAGAAAGAAACTATATTATTTATAACGGTCATAAGGTCATACAAATTTTCTCCTAGTTTTGTTTTTTAGTAGTTTCAAAAAATGTGTGTGATCATTATGTTTCTGGTCCATTTTGAGATTTTATATATGATGCAGGTTATGGATCCAAGTTCATTTTTTACATAAAATTGTAAAACCTTCAGTTGTCTCAGAACCCCTAGCTTTCTTACCAGAAGTGCTTTTGAGACTTCGTTTAAAAATCGGTATACCATATGTGTAGGTCTATGTCTCAATTCTTTTTTTCTCATATAATAATCTGTGTGTCTGTCCTGATGTTTATAACACATTCATGATTCTTCTACTTATAAGAAGTCCAGAAATTAGGTAATTTGGGTGTTCTTTGTTTTTTCTTTCTTTTACCTTCTACATTTGTTTTGGCTGTTCTTAACCCTTAACATTTCCAAGTGTGTTTTAGAATATGATTTTCCATTTTAACAAAATTGAAAATCTAGTGAGATTCGGAAAGGAATTTACTTTTGAATCAACAGATCACTTTAAGAGACTTGACATAGTACTGATTTTTCTGGTCTGTGAAAATAATATATCTCTCCATCAACATTTTTATGTTTCTTTGTAACAGTGGTTTATACTCTTAAGTGTATGTCCTAGATATTTTTGGTAACTGTTTTAGGAAATATTCATGCCTATTTCTTTCTCTTTTCTTTGGCATTACTATTAATTTTTCTTTCCTTTAAAAATGCTTTCAGCATCTGTTTATTAGTGAACAGAAACAATTATCTTCGAATTTTGGTCTTATATTCAAAACTCTTGTTTCTTAATGGTAACATATATATATATATATATATATATATGTATCTATGATGCTATTGTAATCTAATTATTCAAAGTCTCACTAGATGCTCTTGAGAATAGAAAACTTCAAGAGCTATACATTTACATTCCCATCTCTTGGTGTAAGGGATATTAGATAAAATGGCTGAAATGGAGTTGTTCTCAATGCCCTTTGTTCTTAATTTTCTCTCTTGTAGGATATAATTGACTTATATAGACTGCTTCATTTTTAGCTTCTCTGGAGAAATAGTTCTTCATTATCTTATCTTTTAAGATAAGATCCAAGAATGTCAAATATAAGCCATTGACTCCCACTTCCCTATGTTACAGTCCTACTGTAGATCTTACTCACTGCCCAGAACATACTTTTCCAAAGAGTGTGGTTGTGACTTCAGGCTGCTTGTCAACTAGCTTGACAAGGCATCCAGTATCAATAGATCTGATTATGTTGCTTATATATTAAAAAACTAATTTTTAGTGCATGTTCTAGGACGGGAATTGGCAAACAATATTCAGAGTCTGGCCACCTGATTTTTTAAAATAAAACTGAACACAGACATACCCACTTATTTTTTTTTTTTTTTTTTTTCGGTCGTGGGGCCTGAACTCTGGGCCTGGGCGCTGTCCCTCAGCTCTTCAGCTCAAGGCAAGCACTCTACCACTTGAGCTACAGCCCACTCCGGTTTTCTGGTGGTTTATTGGAGATAGGAGTCTCACAGTCTCTCCTGCCCGAGCTGGCTTTGAACCGCGATCCTCAGATCTCAGCCTCCTGAGTAGCTAGGATTACAGGCGTGAGCCACCAGCGCCCAGCCATACCCACTTATTTATGTGCATTTGTTATAAATGTTTTTACATTACCGAAGCAGAGTATTTACAATAGACTTCTTGTGGTACACTAACCTAAAATATTTATAATCTAGTTCTGCACAATTCTGTAATTTTGTTAAGAGTTTCACAGATAGCCAGTGGCAGACCAGAGGTAGAGGATCCATGTTTGGATGCCCATCTTAAGCTAGGTGCAGGGTTTTCAAGATTGGATAGAGCTTCCTTGGCCATCATTAAGGTGGTAACCAGCTTTATATTTCACTCCTAGAAATGGCACAGGTTTCATTTATTCAACATTTCCCAACTTTTACAGGTGAGAAAATTAAGGTCCTGTTCTGGTTATATGTTACTACATAACAAACCATTAAGAACACAGTATTTAAATATTTATATATCTTTGATTATGTCTCAGGAATCCTAATAGTAAATAATTCAGGAAAATCTTGTCTTGGTGACTCTTCTCCCTGTGACATTGATTCTGTGCTTCTCAGATCGCAAAAGAACAAGTATGGAGAGCCCATGATGTTCCTTACATAGCTAGTCCCTTGTCAGGGGTGGTAGAAGTCTGCACTCAGATGGCACTGTTGGTCAGATCATCTTTCTTGCTTGGTTTTCTTAATATAGTCAAATTTTTTGTAGCTCAAATCCCAGAAAAGTATTCCAGGAGATGCTGGTAGAGGTTATATATTTTTTTCTTACTGAGTGTCAGATGATTAGAATTAGAGTTCATGTCTGGAGACTACATTCTTAGTGTGTCCCTGGAAATAGATGTTGACATTTTTTTTATTCAGTTAGGTTTACTGAATTTTGTTTGTGTATGTAAGTCTAAAAAAATTCCAAATTTCTTTATGAGTGCTTATTTTATAATGTTTCTCCAGGCCTCATAAGAGGATTCCTCCCCTTCTTTGCCAATTCATACTTAGAAACTGTTTAAAAACCGAAGGCAAACATATCTTTCTTCAGTCTAAAAACTGTGTGTTTTAATTCCTTTTAGCAAATGACAGTCTCTCAGGGATGATAAATGTCATATAAAATTTAGATGAAAATGTTTTGCAGCTACAAGTTGGGTGGTAAAGTGTATTGCCAATGATTGGAGCCAGAACTGAGCTGAGTTCAGTTCCTAGCTCAGATACTTCCTTACCATGTGGTATCCTAGACAGATCAGATTAGCTGAGTTTTGAGTCTTACTCATCTAAAGTTAAAAAAAAACGATTTTTACGAAATTACTTTGAAAGAGTGCAGTGTATATGACTTAATTACCATAGTTTAAAAGCTCAATGGATACATTCAACATTCTTGTCCTTTTTGTATAACTTTCTACTACATTGTAAACAAGGAAGAAACAATAGATGCAGATGAAAGATGAAAGCATAATTAGAAATCTCTTCATTCATACCTGAATAAACAGCCTCAACCATGTGTCTTGTTTTTTAGTGTTATTACTTAGGCAAAGTTTTACTCTTTTATCTAACAGTATAAATATTACTTTTTATTTACATTTCTTGATTGTTATTTTTCAGCCAAATACTGTGTTTATGTCAGGTATAACTTGTTTAGTGTTCTATAAATGCTTCTACACCAGCAAGGAGTTCCCTTATGCCTCTCTGTCCAAGCTTTTGATCAAGTTGCTTTCTGTAAACTGATACAATAGCAGTAGAGGGGCTTTTTGATATGTTTTAGAAAACCATATTTGAACAAATCCTAAAGTAAACTAACAGTATACATGAATGACAGTGAAAAGTTTTCTCTGAAACCTAAAGTGTACTAGGCATCTTTCAGATTGTTTTTTTTTAATTTTTATAAAATTTTATTGTAAAAGTGGTGTACAGAGGGGTTACAGTTACATAAGTAAGGAAATGAGTATATTTCTTGTTGAACAGAATGTATATAGGGTGACAAATCCAGATTCCCATAATCAGTTTTCCTTGTTCGAGTCTCCTCTCCCCACTTCTCCTTACTCCAATTCCACCTTTCCTTTTCCTTTTCCTTTTCCACCCTTCCTTCTACATTGTTTAATGTTGACTGGCAAGGTAAAATCTAAGTAGGCTGTCACTGCAGAAGCCCTCAGGAAATTTTTCTTCTCTCCTGAAGGTTTCTCTGGCAATCCTCTGTCTGATTTCTTTAGTATTACTAACTGCAGTGATAGTAAACACAGCACTACCATTTCTAGAAATTCTTTGCATCGTTTAGATGCCCTGGTAAATCACAAATTCTTCTACAAATGAACAATTAGGTAATTGACACAGAACTGATAGGGATTTTTTAAAAATTTCCTCACATTTATACATTTTGTGCTTTGACAAGAAATCATTAAAGATTTCTAAGTGCTTACTGCAATGATTTCCTCAACTTGATTTTCTCTTACTTGTTTTGATCCGCTAAACACCGTCTCTTGAAACCCCAACACATTTTCTTCCAATTCCATCTGGAAGGGAGAAGTGGAAAGAGGGAAGAAATGAAAGTCAAAAAATACTCTTCTCTGAAAATTTTATAAAAGCCAATGTAGGTTAGAAAAAGGGGTTAAATGAGTACAAAACATAAATAGAAATCATTAAGCATTCAATGGTTTTAAAAAGTATTTTTCTATTTAAAAGCAAAGTATTTTGTGATTTCAGTATCTTGAGAGTACAAACTTTGCTAATGACAAGCAATTCCCTGATTAATACACAGTTGTAAAATTAGAAAAAATTATTTGTATGTGGGACAAAACTTTTCATTTGTAACAGAAAATTATTTTTGAAGAAAAGGTGATGCTGCTTAGTGTTTGATCCAACATGACAATTTTCCTTCAAGATTCTTATCAAAGTTTCAGTACCAGAATTTCACACATTCAGAGATAAATGTTTTCAAAATGCAGAGCTTCCTTTAACAGAATCACAGCATCACTTTAGTTGAATTAAGAACTAACGATATATAAAAATATTTTAAATCTGTGTTTAGACTGAAATCTGCAGTTATTATATAATTTTATATTCTTTTCCCTCCATATGGGTTGATTTCTGTAATTTATTGACCTAAATTTTATTCTGTAAGAAGCTTTGATAGTGATATTTCATATCCTTTTTGATAAAAGAACAATGCTAATAGATTACATATATGGCTTGGTTTATGTTTTTATCATATTGCTTTCAAAATGGATATGGTATTTATATTTCTCAGGCTCTAGTTAATAAACAGCCCAAGAATGTAGCTACTTTGAGTGATTTCTTGATAGTGTCCCAGAGAGCAGAGTGAATAACCCTTGTTTAGAATTATGCTTTCTCAAATCTATTCTAAATAACTTATTCATGTAAGCACCCCTTTCTTAAAATTTTGAGGATGTTATACTTTTCAGAAATATGTATTTAATTATGTACCCTAAAATATGAAGGTTTTTGTTTTTTCAATACAATGGATTATTTGATAACTAGAGATTATTTTTAAGATGCAAATTATGTTGAAAATATACATTTGTTGAGAGGGGATCTGGGAATATAAACTAGTCAGAGAGGTTACATCTACAATTGTGTATTCCCTGTAGAGCAGCAGTTTAGTAAATTGGTGTATAAACAAGCATCTGTTGCAAGGATGTAAGAATGACATCATAAAGGATGTATGGAAATTTTTAATTGAAAAAGAATGATGCACAATTGCAGCATGACTTTAAGTCCAAATTGATTTTGCCAACAGAGTAAAAGTGAGAATCTTTTAAAACATTCCAATAATGTAAAGTATTTAAAATGTAATGTCCTGTTAATGTACCTAAAAATTAGACTCTGGGTCATCCAATAAGAGTACTCCTTACAGTAACACTGTCTATATAATATGCAATTATCTTGACAATAGTTTTATTTTTCAACAATTTTGTCATAAAACAGCAGTAAGATACAATGAATTTGATTCATTTTGTGTGTGTGAATCATTTAATAGGCCATTACATCTACTATATTAGACTCCATTCTCCTTTCAGAGCTTTTCATTATAAGACTGTCTTTAATGGAAAGAAGTTTAACCTTCCCTCCTAGATAGATTGAACCCTATAACAGTGTAAACATTCTCATTATAAAATAAAATCCCCTTCCCCAAGGGCAGTGCCATAATTATGTTGTAGAACATTGTAGGAATGTTTCTCTTTAGAAATGCTGGCTCATTCTTTCTCTCAAGTTTTTATCATTTTCAAACAATCAATAATATTTTTAAATTATTGTTTAATAAAGTGCATATGATCTGGTTTAAAATTTTTGAAGTTATTTTAATCAACTTTGAGAAGAAGTCATCAGTAAAATTGCTGTTGATTTATAAATAGGATAATTAGAGGCTTTCCTCCTAAGTACTGTTCACTGGCATTGTGGCTGTTTTTATTGCCTAGTCAAACCTCTTCATTCAATTTTAAAATTGCCTTTTGAATGAACTGCACTAGGAGCTTGCCAAATAGTGTCACCGATAATACTTTACCTCCTCTATTTCATTGTCCAGTCTGTAAAAGCACAATAAATTGTTTGATAAGGGGGTCAATGAGGTTGTACTAGTTTTTAAGTGAATTATATCCAAACAGTTCAAATATGTCACACACTTATTGTTATGGTAGAGCTGAGCTTAAAAGATAGCAATGCAATACCTTGGTTCATTTTGAACTACTATCTAAAAAAATATAACCTACACCAATCAGGATACTATAGTTCTAAAACAAATTGGCAATATTTATATTGAGAAAAAAGTACCACATGAAGATGTATAGGCCCAAACCCTTGAGAAGTGGCAGATCTGCTGGGATCCTGGGATGGAAAAAAGCTTGGTTTCTACATGACTATGATAAGACAAAAATTCATATCATTTCAAGAAAATGGTTTTAACAAGATCCTAAAGGAAGTATTCCTTGAAAATGCCTAAGGACCATGTGGTGTTAGTATGAAATTTCTCAACAGGATAATGTTATCTGTCCCATAGAGCAATTATATTTCCCTAGATGTGTGAACTCATTCAGTATACAATGGATATCATAACAGGCAAGGGTTCCCCCCCCCTTGACTTCCAGAGGCATAATCATAACCTCTTCTTTGGGTTACTTTCAAGAAAAGGAAATTGAGATTTCTTAATGCATATTTTTCTCCTTATGCTGAATTGGTAACTTTTTTTGGAGAAATTTAAAAGGCAAAAGTAAGAAACTTTGTGCTTGTTGCGTCTAAAAGCAAGTCTGTTTGTGTGTGTCTCTCCCTTTGTAACAGAAGGAATGTTTCTTATGTTTCTGTCTTCAGACAGTTGGCACACATTTCATCTCAGCAGCTGCTTTCTCTTAAAGTGCAGTAGAGTGTAGGACTGTAGTGACACCAGCATTAATACTTCACATTCTGCTATCATATGCTGTCACTGGGAAATATGGATCTAGGTTACATGTGTTTGCAGACTTTGTACTGCTGAATTATGAAAGCTGACTCTGTTGGTGGATTGTGTTGTATTCAGAGACTGTGAACTGAACAATAAATGAATGCAGTAGACTGTTCAGAGTGCTATACCATGCTTTCTTTTCAGGGCCTAATTGAGCCAAAGCTTTAAAATTTAGGAGCACCATTTTGTGTTGGAAAATACTTTATAATAAACATCTAAATTATTTTCTAATGACATTTTCAAATTGTCTTTGATTTAAAAAATTTAACCTCTCTTTTTTGTTCACAAGTGCATAAATCCTTGTACTTCATTATGTATATATGTATGTGTATATATATACATATATATATGTATACATGAAAAGAATCAAAAAAGCCTTTTGTTTCATTCCCAGTAAAAATTTGTGAAGGAAATTATTGTTACAATTGCTTCCTGTGATGGTAAAATTTAAAGTATAATGTTTTAGATTTTATTTATTTTCATAATTTAAATTACAACACCCAGGATACAGCTAGTAAAATAACATTCTTTTGCCTTTGCATCTGAACTATGTCTTTAAACATACACAGCCATGTGCACGCGCACACACACACACACACACACACACACACACACCTGTGTGTAAGTATATACACATATATGATTTGTACAATATTTTAATTTATTAACATTTCTGAAAAATAATTGCTATTAATTTAAAAGCTTAATAAAGATACAGAGTAGGGTAATATGCTATTATAGTAAAACATAAATAAGCAAATGTGAGTTTTTAGATGGAAACATATTTAGCAACCAGGATCTAGAGGTATAGACCAAAGGAGAGCCAACACCAAGAGACTTCCTTGTAGGCTTTTCTGAAGGTGATTGTTACTGGCTCCATGATTTTCATGGCCTTTTAAATTTCACTACAGATTAAATTTATGTGGTATATTTTATGAATTTATTTGGCATATTTCTATCTTTTGGGATTGAAATTTTATTATAACCTTTGCATTGTAATAAACAAATGTACTCATTTCTATTGAAAACCAGCTAGAAAGTCATCTTGAATCATTCAAGCTGTACACTTACTCCTTGCATTATATGGCACCAGGTTCTAAGTAGAATAAGATGCTTTTACTTAGGTAGCATAAAGATCTCAAGTTGTGGAAATAGCATTTTGCAAAAATCTCAGATCCTCATCTTTGAATCTGTTTTACTTTGGTTTTGCTACTTGGGAGAAAACAAACTTCCTATCTTGATAGCACAGTATAAAACAAAAGTCGTAACAGGCTTATTTCACTCTGACTTAAAGGAGAATTATGTTTTATAAATCCATACTTATTGGTTTTTTCCTCCTTTCTTTGAATTTTTCCTACTTTTTATAAGAATGAGTGTCAAAAGGTACATATCCTGTCTCCCAAAATCAGGTAAAAAAGTTGCATAGTTTTGTCTATGTGTGTTATATATGGAAGTCCTCAACATGTTGGACATTGTAAAACTATGGTGGTAGGCAGGAATACTATTTTTCTCTCTGCTCTGTGGCATCGGTTTATGATTGCAAATATGTCCTTAGTATATGGCCAAGTCTGCAGTATTCACTTTCCCCTTTTCTTTGTAGAAGTGGGTTTCTACGTAGTCATCCATTTGGGACTGTGCATCTCAGGTGAGCACCAGTTCCTCACCTCAAGAAGGCCCAGCCCAGGAGCTCATTGACTTGAGTAGTACCAGCTGTGATTCACAGAGGATATTCTTTTAACTATGTGTTTTGTACTAGAAGTGCTATGCAGTGCATTCAGGATACCATGACTGTCTATTCTTGCTTCAATCTGTATGTTTTAAATTGCTGCTGCCGATGGAACTTTAGCTGTATTTATTTGTTAAAAGAAAACCTCTTGCTGAAAACAGTACTGTCTTTGAGATCTAAAATGCCGCTGTTAGCTGATTGCAAAAACATAAAACACATCAACAGTTTTGGCAGTAGAATTAAACGTGTGAATGAATTGAATGAAAGGTGAAAACAGCACTTTTCTCTCTTTAGTCATGGTTCTATGCAGTTGGGGGCCATTAAATACAGTTTATAGAGTCCTATCACTACTTCTTTGTGAGGGATTTCCTGACCTTAGGTTTCCTTTGTGTTTCTTAGTCTTCACCACAGTCATGTTTTTTGAAAAAGGAAACCATCCCAGTTCATTAAAGGAACTGGTATTTGAGATCTTGCAAAGTAGTTAAATAAATTTTGGTTGGTTCCAGGACTAAATAAGGTAGAGTAGCTTGGAGGTAGAAGTACATCTTTTAATATTAATCAAATATGTGAATACATTTTATAACCTTTAGGTTAGCTAAGTAGTCCTTTTCAAAATGTCTGTTTTCCTATTTCTTTTGTGTTTTTCCAAGTATGTATTTGTTTTCAGACTTCTAGTATACCCAACATCTTTAGCTGGTGACTCGCTTCCTGTAAATTTTATTAATTTTTAAGAGTCTCGTATAGAATATTTTCTGCTGAAATGAGTAAGATAAATTCTTAGTAAGAAAGCTCTAACTTATAATTATCTATCATAATCAGTATAGTGAGCTCAGTTTTTTCCATATTGCTTATCTCCATGGTTGCATTCTGCAACCATGAACGTTGGCAAAATTTGAGTTTTTTACTGTACCACACAGAATATGTCAAAAGTATCCGTACTTCAAGGAGGAAAGTTCAAGGCAGAAATGATTGGATAATTTGGTTGTGTCAGAGAGAGTTAAAGTTCCTCTTCATTGGGGTGAGGATCATAAATGAAGGCTGGTTCTGTGCCTATCTATAGCATTTGACACATTTTTGGAGAACATGATATACATTCTGGATATAATTTAAAGTTTTTACTTTGGTGAAAAGAACTCCAGATTGGTGGTTGGAACTTCAGCATTTCTACTAATTAGATATATGTATGGTCAAAATTATTATTTCACTTTTCATGACCTCAGTGTCTGAATTTGTAAAATGAAATCATTCAACAAGTTTCTGTCTTAAGTTTTGTCATTTTATTTTTTTAACTAGAAGATGGTTCTAGCCCAGTTATCTAAGATTATAACCATATGAATTCCAAGGTTATTATTTATTTTTAATCATCATCATCTTAAGCAGTAAACTATTTTTTTTCAGTTTTGGAAAAGTATTTTTAAAAATGATACTAAAACAGAAAGAAATAGGAGTGTAGATCTTATAAAACCAGTCACAGATTAGTAGACTTTTAGCTTTTGGCCTTCCTTTAATCTGCAAGTACACTAGATATTTCATTAGGTTGTTACATAATATCCAGGTGAAGATAAAGGCCTTTTTCCCTAGTCTATCTTCTAAACACTTGTCATTATTTTAGTCTTTTTAATTTTTGTATTTTTATATTTACATGTACAAAATATTCTGGTATTTCCTTGAGGGTAAAATTTTCTTCACAATCATTTGGTTAAAAGTCAAAGAATACATTCTCTTTATTACTATTGACTTGAAAGAGTTCTAGTTTAAGTATCTGGAACATGGCTGCTCAACACAGCTCTTCCTATAGCTGCCTATGTGACAGACAACATTCAAATAATATAAATCTTAAATCTTTTTATTTGTAGAAAAGGATCTATCTGGAACAGTGCCTTACAGAACCCAATAAGTTTAATAAATATGTGCTTCACTCAGTAGAATCAAGTCATGAATTCTTTTGTCCTCAATTCTGCTCAGTTCTGCTTGTTTCTGTAGAGGTTCATCAACATTGGGTTTTGGAAAGATGATTCAAGACAAATTATTATTTACTAGTTTTTCATTGATAATTTGAATTTCTTCATTCAACTTTAGGTGTAGGTCTGAAATTTTCATTTATCCAAATAAGCATTGTTTCGACCTTAGTATTATCAGAATTTGAGTTGACTCCATTGGGGGTAAAACAGGTAAAAACAGATGTGCCCACTCCTATATTTGTCCTATCTAGGAACTCAAAAAGGGCTACATAAGAACTTCTCTGGCTCTTATGGACAATTTTATGAAACCATTGTCTAATTGGACACTATTTGCTCAAAAGTATGCAATGAATATTTAGTATAATTATTTTGAAATTGATTTAAAGCTTTCTACTCTAATATGATTTGGGCTGGAATATGCAATACCTATCACTTTTCTATTGCAGGAAAGTAGATAGATAAAATTACATATCAATATTAATTGTACATATATACCATTTATATATTCACATTTACATATATATATATATAAAATCACCAAATATAATATGTATTATAGATGTAAAGTATTATATATACCACAAAAATATGTTTCTCAGCATTTTAGAAATAACTGCCAGGAGATTCATTTTATAAAAGTAATTATTTTATTCATTTTTAAAGGTCATAGTCCACAGCACTACATTTTTATGGTGTGTGAGAAGTATAGAACTGTCTATTTGTATTGTCTATGTTGCAATTTCCAATTAAAGAGATTAATCATTTATGTACACAGTGCTGTTTGTCATTAGTAAAGATCACCTTTTCAAGTTCTCACTCAGGGAATTCAGTTTTAATATCTACTCATTTAAGCTTAGACAAAGGTGTTGTAGTGTAGTCACAGGGTAAAACTTGAAACATGAAATCCTATGAGTCTGCTTCACCAATTTGTTGTAAAGCTTCCTAGGAGTCAATATCTTTGTAAGACTAATTGTATAGTCTATGCTCACTAAATGTAGTGCCTTGTCTTTGAATCTTCTAAACTCTAAAAAACTATATTCACACAGAAATCCAATCGTTAAGCCAGAGACTCCCTTCCTCTGTCATGCTTAAGCTGCCCATATGTATTCTAAGGATTGTAGAGTTAGAATTCTCATCTCCTCTTTCCCTTGGTATGCAATCATGCAGTATCATACCATGCTTTCTTGTTAAGATTTTGAAGACCAACTCCCTTCCTAGGTACAATTCCTTTCCTCCTACTTTTGAACAGCTTTATTGGCAAATATCCAGCCTGACAAAGAGCTCTAATTTAGTGACTTTGGATTGTGGACAAGTCAAGCCACATAATGCTCTAAGTCTCAGTATATGAGAGGATAAACTAAATACTTACACACCTTTTTATACAGACATATGCTACAGTGAAAACAAAGGATTAGAGTCACAATTTACAAGAAAAATCTTAGGCATAACTCATTTTCTTCTTTTTCCTGGACATCAGAATCTCATTTTTTCCCCACATAACACTGACTGACCGAGCATAAGGTAAAGTAAATACTAAATCTCATTCTTGATCATCCACAGCTTGAACTTAAATTGAAGTTGTTTGCTCTTTGATCCAGAGTTTTTGGATGCATGGCATTTCATGTGAGCAAAGAAATAAACATACTAAAAAGGTTGTAGAAAATTGTAGATTTAGTAGAATCTCTGAGATGATTTACTTTAGGGCTGCGTTTAGAATGGCAAACAGATGGGAAAGCTTTTTCTGGCCTTTATTTCCTAAACTGGTTGAAACTTTGTCTAGAAGAGTCCTAGTTTCTCACTGTTCTTTCCACTCTCTCCCCCATTTTTTTGTGAATTTCTAGTATTTAAGAGTATGATATGTGTGCAATGCTGTTTTTGGTGAAAAGAATGCTTTATCCTAGAAAAGAATGTTTTATCATCTTGTGTGATTCATTTTGACTTTCCACCACCCAAGGCACAAGGGACAGGGGACTGACCTGGTGTCAGCAGCACTCAGTCTCCCAGAAAGCTGGAAAAAATGTTTCATCTCCAGTAGATGGATATTAGGATGAAGGCTTTTTTCTGGGAGGAGATCCAAAATCATCTCAGATATGTAGGTTTTGGAGATTATTCAAAAGGGCTGCTACATGGAATTTGAGATTTGCTCAAGTTCAACTCAGTTTATTTAGGCAGAGTGATCAGTAAACTACATGAAAAGGAAAGCAAAAGTCCACTTCTGTAAACTTTAGTGGTTTCTGAAACCATGTGCCCAATTTATAAAAGAGTAAAAGATTGGAATAAAAATTCTATGTACTTTAGCATAATCTGTTTGAATTTAAGTAATTAATACTACTATAAATAAAATCAATAAGTTCTTTTCCCCTAGCACTTAATGGAGATGCTGTCAAAAAAGGTTTTTTCCCAAGGTTTATGACTCATTTAAAGAACAAAATATTTGCAAGTTTTTTATTCCAAAGGAACAATACATTAAATGCCCATATATTTATTTTATTAATGCTTTGTAATTCAGTAACTGTTACATCCTTATTGTTTTATTACAGTATTACTTAATCTCTTCTTCCCCACCAACTATTAGATCATATGTATGAATTTAAGCTAAGGACTTTCACAAATCCATAAATAACATCCTTCTCTTCTCATTTAATGCCAGCAAGACATCCCATCATGACTACCTCTTAATTAGATGATATTTTGATCTGTGTTCCTATTCATTAATGATTTGTTTCTCAGTGTCATGTTAGTGTACCATTTACTCACTAATACAATTTTATGACATGGTCCTAGGAGAGCTGGACCAGAGGAGTTTGCATTCAACTCGGGATCTCTAATATATTGTCAACATAATATGGATGTAGTTTTGTAACACTGGAGAAAAAAAATCTTTACTTTTAGGCAAATAAAAAAACCTTACCAAAACCATACTAAATATTTCACAGAAAAAGACTGACTGCAATACATTGATTATCTAACTTCCAAAAAAGGAGAAATACATTTGTGTAAACAAAAAAAGAGGGAAAAAAAGCACCGTTTTTTTCCCCATTTGCTTTTGCCAAGATGGTCCATTGTCTTAACATAGTTTACTCTGCTGCTAGTTCCACAATTCTGTTTGCTATTTCTCCTAATATTTAATGCAGTGCATTTTATGTTCCTCTTTTTATTTCATCTTATGTTGTATTGCCTTATGTGTTTCACTGTTGGATCTAAATTGGGGAAGAGAATCCTGCTTTGTCCTTGTACTATAATGAAGATAGAGTTTGTTAATATAAATGTAAACTGCTGTCTTAGGTGCATCATCACATGAAGACTGTTCCATAATTGAATATGTTGGTACTAGATACATTTAGAAAATTACAGTCCCTAAACACCTACTCAGAGAGAGAGAGAGAGAGATGAACGTGATGGCTTTCATTTTTAAAATGAAAGTTTCATTTTAAAATATTTTAGAAGAATGACTTATTTGTTAGAATATGTACAATGCAAAATCATGTTAGTAACAGTGGAACAGTTAAAGGAAAAATATATGCAGCAATTACATTCAACATTTATTAGTATCTTCATTCTTGGAAAGTTTGATATTTTTGAGGATTTCAAAATATGGGTAGCAAAATTAGATTAGATTGAGATGAGGAAATAAGTTTCCAGAAGCACTTTAAGGATACATTACCTATTTTAGTAACATAACTCTAAAGCGTATTGCTTTTTATTAAATTATCTGCCTTCACAGAGCAACAATATTTTTAAATGTATATAGAGTATAAAAAATGTTGGAATGACTGCAGTTTCACATCAATTTTTCTCATTTTCTCATAGCAAGTTATACATGAATACATCTTCAATTAACAGTAGAGAAGATTATTTAAAATAATATAGCTGCATAAAGTAGGTGTCCAGTGAGAAATGCATGCAAAATGCTGGTGATTAATGCTGAATTGCTAAAGATTTTATTTGTCAATATCTAAATGATTAATGTTGCAAATAATATTTCAGAAGCATGAAGTATTTCTAATGAAAAGTTATAATATTCAAGTATGAAATGTGTATGAGGAATTCTGCCTTTTTCAGGTTTTATAAAATGAAAATAATTGTATTTGTACAAACTGTTACGATCAATATATTATTCCTAATATTTTTCTGACATAAATGTATTGTAAGATAGTAAATAGATATTTCATCAAAATATAATGCAGTATGATAGAATACTCCCTCCCTTCTTTCTTCTTTCCCTCCCTTCCTCCCTCTGTCCATCCTTTCTTCCCCTCCCTCGCTCCCTCCCTTCCTCCCTCCTTCCCTCCCTCCCTCCCTTCCTTCCTCCCTTCCTTCCTTCCTTCCTTCCTTCCTTGTCTGTGCTGGGACTTGAGGCCTTGCTAAACATGCTCTCTGCCATTGAGCTAAATCCCTAGACCCAAGATTATACTATTTCTTTTTCAATAAATGTTATGCTTTCTTTATTCACCTTTGCAAGATGCACATTTCAAAAACAGAATGAGAATAGAGAAAACATTTTTAGTAGGATATTGTATGATTTTTTTTTAAAAAAACAAAAATATCCCCATAAGATTCACCAAGAAGTTAAGAAAGTACAGCCAGTGGAGGTTAATCCTGTGCCCTTTTTAAAACAATGCTCTTGAAGCCAATTCTTCAGGAAAGCTAAGTGCCATCAGTATTATCAAGACAAAAACAGAAGTGCAATTGGCAGGAACAATTGGATGTAAGGATATGCATGCTGTGCATTTCTGTAGTTAAAACTACAATGGTCACTTGGATTTTAGCTGTGCTTTACATATTTAAAACTTGTGAAGGAGGGGTTAAAAAGGCTGGCTGTCTTTGTACCTTAATGAGAGAAAGATTACTGTAATAGTATCAAAGATAAACCAGTATATTAGAAACACTAAATGATAAAGGGCGATAATATGCCATTCTTGAGACTTCTTGGCTCTTACCTAACACATCAGAAAGTGATTGTTGAATTTTAAATAGCCATACAAATGGATGACATAGAAATTTAACTTTGCTTTGACCTTATTCTAATTCACAAGATGACTGCAAAATGACTTTGTTGCATCTGAATGTATGCTGGATGCTAAATCACTCCAGAGTATAAAATCTTTGTTTTGGCATAATGTTGATGCATAAACATTTGTACCCCATACTAACCCTATAAACATCACAATCCATCAGTACAATTACAAAAAAGATTGTTTGTTTTCACACTTAAAGCAGACATGAAATAGAGTGTCCTTAACTTAATCACCACCTTGATTTACCACATTTGCATATATTTGCATATTAATTGGACTACAGATTAAAATTGGTTTTGTAATTTTAATTAAGTGTCCACAAAGGTAAATGATTAGAACTGTTTAAAATACATTCTGACATAAATAGCAGTAAAAGCTTTTGTGATGATGTTTTTGTGGAATTACATTCAGAAAGTGGCCTTTTTATGATAGTAATTTTAATCTTAAATAGAATTATACAGTCAAACAGAACTGTGGATTCATAATCATTTTTTTCAAGATTCATTTAATATTTTGCTGATTTGCAGCACTTGATGAAAATGTACTAGGTTTAGCTGATTGCAAAATTAGGCTTCTAGAGCTGAGGGTTACAATCTTTATATGCCAGTGCTATATGTTTGAAGGGTATTGTATATCTCCTCGTGTGTTTGTGTGTGTGTGTGTGTGTGTGTGTGCGCGCGCACGTGCACATATGTGTGTTTCTTTTACTAGAACCAACTCATATAACCCTTTTAATGATATACCCGTTAAAAAGAGTCACCTTAAGGGACTATCATATTCCCAGTGTAAATTAGGGAACCTATAAATGTTTAAAGGTCTCTTTGGCATATTATTTTGGTACCCCAAAGAATCATCCTAGTGTTGACATAGTCCAAAAGATGCTGACTTAATAACAGGTCATCTCCTCTAGTGCAGCATGAACAATATAATTATTGGGAATATATACTTTTTTCTCCTTTCAAAACCTGAGATAGTTAATGTGTGGCATGTGCTTTCTGTTACACCAGACAGAAAATTGGTTTTACCAGAAGGTTACTGGATGCCTAGCACCCCTTTCTTCCAGCTGGCATTTTCCTGTTTGGATCATTGTAAATGTTGGATGCTGAAACCCTCCCTACTCCCAGCTGCCACCTTCTTCCCTGGCGGTCCCCTAGATTCAGCTCCCTAATGCTTCCTTGCACCCAGCTGCTTCTCTGCCTGGCTCCTGGCTATTTAGAATATGAGGGGGATAAATAATCCTTTCCCTACTAGTCACCTCCAAACAACTCTTAATTGGATTTCTCTCATAAGCTAGATGTCCTAAGTTTGGATTGAATGACATATCCATCAAATTTGTTTTTTCTTTCTGAATTTTATGTGTGTGTATGAACAACTTCTTGTAAAAGTTTATGGATAACAAACCTGTTAAACCTCTTTGACTCCTAAATCAGAAGAATGAAGATATTTTCTTAGAAATAAATTTTATATATTAATTTTTGAGAATTGATTTTTAAATGTTGAATTTTTATCCAGGTGTATTAGAAAAAGCAAAAGCTTGAGAATGGGCCGGCTGCTTTGCATCCCAATTTTGTTTCTTAAATACGCCATCTTGGAAAGTTAGTGTATCACTTGAAACCTCAATTTTCTCAACTTTGAAATAGAAATAAATAACCTTGTTCAATAAGTTATTGCAAGAGTATAAGACCATCTGGGCTGTTGACAGAAGGGGAGTTGGTAGAAGTAGCCAAATTCAGGATATATTCTGAAGGTAAAACAGCTAGATTTCCTGATAAATTATTTGTGGGTATGACAAAAAGATAGCTATAAAATAATACCAAAATGTTTGTCTTGAGAAACTGAAAGGAGAAGGGATAAATGGTGGAGTGCTTGCCTCACAGGGGGGAGGCCTAGGTTCCATCCCCAGCACCACCAAAAGGAAAAAAGTTGGATTAAGCTTGAGATATTTCTTGCTCTGATTGCAATTAAATCCTAATAGATTGTGTGTGTGTGTGTGTGTGTGTGTGTGTGTGTGTGCGTGCGTGTGTGTACAGGTTTGCTCAAAGGTTCCAAACTGCATTTGAAGAATATGTGACACCATTTTAAAATGCTGGATAAAAATACTTAATTTAATTTCTAGTGGGTGATATTACTTTAAAAGTTTATAAAAGAGAGATTTAGATGTATTTTTCATTATTCTCTTATGTCTAGTTCTATTTTCAGGTTCATCACACTAGTTGAAGCAGAGTTTTTATGTGAGTTTTTTTAGGAGCTTAGCAGTTTTTTTATTGTCAATATGATGTACACATGAGTTACAGTTACATAAGTAACTTGTCAAACTTGTTACCCCTTCCCTCATTTTTCTCCCATATTCCCTCCCTCCTTAATCCCACCCAGTTGTACAGATCATTTCCAACATATTGTCTTATCTGTAGATATCCCTGTTGCATTGGTTCTCCCCTTGTTCTTTGTCTCACCATTTTGTTGTTCCCCTTCCCTAATTCATATAAATGAATATACAATACCAGGGTACCAAAGTCAAATACAGTGACAACAGGGGATATACCATAGGAGGAAGAACATGTGAATATTTTATTGAGCAATATGATATCCTAATATTTAACCCAGAAAGTATAGTTATAAAAGCAAGACCAAGGAAGTACCAAACACCTCTCCTGATTTGTTCAAAGATCCTGAATAAAATGGTTACCAAAGAAAGAAAAAGGAATGGAGGCAGGGAAGGAGGAAAGAAGGGAGGGAGAGAGAGAAAAAGAAAAGAAAAGGAGGATGTTTTAAAGGAATTTATTTAAAAACAACAACAAAACTATAGCACTGGGCACCAGTGGCTCATGCCTGTAATCCAAGATACTCAGGAGGCTGAGATCTGAGGATCATAGTTCAAAGCCAGCCAGGGCAGGAAAGTCCATGACCGCAAAACCAAAAGTAGCACTGTGGCTTAAGTGGTAGAGTACTTGCCTTGAGCTGAAGAGCTAAGGGACAGTGCCCAGAGTTGAAGCCCCATGAATGACAAAAACAACAAGAACAACAGCAAAAAACTATGTAGTATATTTTAGATATGAGACCCTTGTCCGTTGTGTGGCTAGTGAAGATCTTCTCCCAATCTGATATACCTGGAACTCAAAAAATTAAATCCCCCCAAAACAAATCTTCAAAGAAACAACTGCCCAATAAATAAGTGGGCTAAAGACTTAAAGAGAAACTTCTCTGAAGAGGAAAGAAGGATGACCAATAGACACTTGAAGAA
>NW_012267342.1:2250616-2251000 GCF_000151885.1 Dipodomys ordii
GTTGCTTTGTATGTCCCTCCCCCATGGTATAACCCCTGCTTTCACTGTATTTGATGTTGGTATAATTTGTGGAGGGGAAGAAAAAAAAAACAAATCGTTTAAGTAGGGATACAGGTGGACCCATTGCAACAATGAGATGTACAAGTCATTATGTCGAAAAAAGAACTTTACAACTGTGGTGTGGGGGGGGGATCAGGTGGGGAGAGGTGGGGGGAGTACAGGAAGGGATGGGAAGGGGGACAAAGAGGAGGCAACAATGCTTGATAAGAAATTTACTCGTGGGGGGGAAGGGGGGAAGGAGAAGGATTGGGATGGGGGGAGGGGGGAGGCTGGGAAGGGATGTGAAGGGTAAACAAAAGGAGGAGGCTGCAATGCTTGGTAAGA
>NW_012267342.1:2251415-2269062 GCF_000151885.1 Dipodomys ordii
TGGTAAGAAATGTACGCATTATCCTGCCCATGTAATTGTAACCCCTCTGTACAGTATCTTCACAAATAAAATAAAATTAAAAAAAAGAAAAGAAATTTACTCGTTATCTTGCCCATGTAATTGTAACTCCTCTGTACAGTATTTTCACAATAAAAAAATATTTTTTGAAAAGAAAAAAAATACTATAGTATGCAGAATATACTGTTTCAAATTCAAGATTAGCATTAACCCCTTCCTGGGATTAACATTAACCCCTTCCTGAGACTTGACCTATCTCAATGAAACCTAAAAAATTATTGTTATAAAGGTTTCTTTAGCTGGGCGCTGGTGGCTCTTGCCTTTAATCCTAGCTACTCAGGAGGCTGAGATCTGAGGATCGCGGATCAAAGCCAGCCTGGGCAGGAGAGACCGTGAGACTTCTATCTCCAATAAATCACCAGAAAACCGGAAGTGGCGCTGTAGCTCAAGTGGTACAGCGCTCGCCTTGAGCTGAAGAGCTGAGGGACAGCGCCCAGGCCCAGAGTTCAAGCCCCACGACCGACAAAAAAAAAAAAAAAAGTTTCTTTAATCTGTTCCTTGTTCTGATTGTCACTGTCTTTCAAGCCATAAGGATCTCTGATTCCTGGACCTCTGAAACTTACCCTCACAAAATGTCTATCCTCTGGCCAGTGCCCAGACAGTATCATACTATGCCACACTCTTGAATATTCATGCTACACACTTTAAGGACTCTGAGAAGCCTTTCAAAAAGAACCAGTTTTATTTTCTTTTAGGCAATGTATTATAGTCCTGCAATAAACATATGATACTCTTGGACTTGTAACATGAAGAAATTTCAATGAAATATTTTACAAAGATTAGCAAGATATTAGAGAGTACATTACATTGGTTATAATAACAGTTTTAGCACTCTTAGGTCTGAAAGGGCAAGTACAAAGAATCAGTACCTAGAAGCTGAAGATCTATCATCCGTGTCTTAATAAAGAAATATGTGTACACAATGGAATTCCATGCCTCCATCAGAAAGAATGACATTGCCCCATTTGTTAGGAAATGGAAAGACTTGGAAAAAATGATATAAGCCAGGCCCAAAGAAACATAGGTCCCATGGTTTCCCTTATTTGCAATAACTAGTGTATGTCTGAGTCAAGCAGAAAAGGTCAGATAAGTTGATGTTAGGGGAATGAACCCCAAGATAAGTATTCAAATGTTTTTTTTGTTTTTTTTCCTTTCATGCAATTGTTTCTGTCATATTTATAAAATGATTTCTATGTTGCTTTGTATGTCCTTCCCCCACAGTATAACCCATACTTTCACTGTATTTGATGTTGGTATAATTTGTGGAGGGGAAGGGAAAAACAAATCATTTATCTAGGGATACAGTTGGATCCATTGCAACAATGAGATGTACAAGTTGTTATGTCGAAAAATGAACTTTACAACTTTGGTGGGGGGTGGGGAGAGGATCGGGTGGGGGGAGGGGAGGAGTATGGGAAGGGTTGGGAAGGGGAACCATGAGGAGGCAACAATGCTTGATAAGAAATGTACTCCTTATCTTGCCCATGTAACTCTTCTGTAAGGTATCCTCACAATAAAAAATAAAATAAAGAAATAAACAAAAAATGACAAAAAAATAAATAATAACAAATAAGAGTGCAATGAGAAATAATTCCAGATATTTATAGAAAGATCAATAAAGGAATCTTCGTTTTTCTCTCCAAAAAAAAGAAAAAAAGAAATATGTGGCAAGGATAGTGTCGCAGAATAAATACTCCAGATTCTCCTCTCTGTACCTCAGTTGACAAAAACCAACTAGAACCCCAAACCATGAATTCTTTGTCTTTTGTGGAGGGGGCGGTGAGAGAGGCAGAGAGAGAGAGAGACAGAGAGAGAGATCATGCTGAGATCTCAACTAGGTGCCTTGAGCTTGCTACACAGGTGCTGTATCACTAGAGCTACAGCTTAGCCCTGTTTATTTGTAGTTATTTTTCTCATGAGGTTTCATATTTTTGCTTGGTGGGCCTGGACTGCATTCCTTCTGTTCTCTGCTTTCTAACTCACTAGGATTATAGGCTTGACCCATGGTGATGCTCACCCATGGTACTCTTTATTCAATTTCATTTGGGTTACTTTCTAGGGCACAGAGCAAAGCCAAAAAATGGCAAGTTAGTGTGGAGGTACAGACCGAATCTCAGTAACCTTTTAGGGTTTGTTTGCATGCTGTTGGTTTTTTTTTTAATTGACTTAGTTTGACATCTTCAAAGTTGTTAGTGTTCAGTAGAATATAGTTTTGCAATATTAATCTTAGTGATACTCAGAAAATGGGGGCCATTGTAATAATTCTACTTGCTTAGCCAAATGGATTTGGGTGTTTGGGGGTGAGGGCGTGCGTGTGTGTGTGTGTGTGTGTGTGTCTGTGTGTGTGTCTGTGTGTCTGTCTGTCTGTCTGTCTTGGGACTTAAATACAGAGCCTGGGTACTTTCTTTTGCTCAAGGCTAGTTCTTTACTACTTGAGTCACAGCTCTACTTTTGACATTCTTGAGGAAATAGGAATCTCATGGAGTTCTTTGCCTGGGCTGGCCTCAAACCACTATCATCCTCGGACCTTAGCCTCTTTATTTGCTGGTATTACAGTTGTGAGCACCAGAACCCCTTGTTCAATAAACTTGAATGCTTTAAGGTAGAGTATCAGCTTCCCAACTTTGACCTTAGAGCATTCTATTCTCATATATTCATCTTTGAACTGAATACATTCATGTTCTCATCCTGGCACCAAAGACATTTGGTGCCTGGCCCACACCTGGATGCAGCCCTCCGCCCTACCCCTCAAAATATGCTCATAGGCTCCATTTTCATAGGAACCAAGTTTCTTCTGGAGGACATTGTCAGTCTACATGGTTGTAAAAATTACTATTGAAACCATAGCATATCTTTTTCTTTGGGTGGCACATTTGAATTTGAATAAAAGTGTATGGAGATTTTGCCACAGTCCCCCTCCCAATTTCAAATGATATGAGTCTAGATTTTATCCCTCAAATACACAACATGTACTGAACATATTGCCTAATCATTTCTATTTAGCCATTACTGTGAGCATAGCCTTGTTCTCTACTGCTAAGAGAATAAGTTCATATTGCTATCATACTTTGGATTCTCTTCAGACAGGTTCATTTGTATAGCTAGCCAGAGGAGAAGAGAAATGGCAGGCCAAATTCACAGGTGAAATCTCGTTACAGGAACCTCCAGGGATGATATACATTATCTTATACACTCAAATGGTGTTCAAGACAGTAACTTTCTATATAAATTTAAGACACGGTAATTCAACAGCAGTGTTCCCTTATCCAGGTTGAGTATTATCCATCTGATTTTTTTTAATGTACAGACCTCAGCTTCTATGTGTTTTGGAGTATGTGAACTCTAGAATGAATGAAATATAGTGCTGTTTGCCACATTTCCTTTATCTTTTGCAAAAATCAGCTACACTGTCTACATTGACTATTTGTTCTTATATTGTCTTTATTGCCTACTGTGGTTTAGGAATAACTTTCCTCTTTCACTGGTCAGTGTTTTTGCATTACTTCTTATGCTTCAATGCAGAATCAGGTGCTGATTTTTTTCTCTTCATTGTTTATCCTTGAAGACTGAAAAAGGGACTCTTACTGAATTCGAAATGAAAAGTTATTTTTGTAATAAGGTCGACAGAACATTATTACTATAGGTCATTGGCCAGGACTCAGAAATGTTTTAATTACAGTATATGTCTTAGAACAATAATGACATTTGACCTGTGTTAAATTTCCTATTAGCTTCTCTGCCTGATCTTCATTAGGTACACCCTGAATTCAGGGCTTAGATATTAATTTTCATGGGGAATGTTTTATTCAGATTACTATTGCACAATGATTTTCTTTCTTGAAGATGTTTTGTTTCTAGGGAATGGTAAATTCAAGTTTTTCAAAACTATGAATGTAGTTTGAATCCCACAGGAACTGTCAAATATTTTTTGATGTTTTGTTGCATAGCCTCTAGAATAGTAACTAATCCTTGAATCTTGAGAAAATTTTGACGTAAACTTGAGCCATGTGAGATATTTCTTAGTGCTTAAAAACAAAAATTTAAGTAACATATATCATGTTTATACTGAACTCAGGTATAAAAATTTCACTAATAAAATTCTAGAGACTACCAATCTATGTGTCAGTTACTAAAATTATTTGTTGTATAATGTTTCAAAAACATGAGATCCTGAATAAGTAGTAAGAATCTTTAGTGGTGACAAGTTGGAAGTGACAGCCCAGTTTCACCTAGTTCAATCAAAGTTTTAATAGGTGAATCCACAATTGTATATAGTCACATATCTGAATTATCTAGTTATCTGTCCTTGGTTCATACATGGTTAGATTTTAAGGATGTAGACTGTGTAATCAGAGCTATTTCTCTTCTTTCTCCTTATTTCTCCAAGTGACTTTTTTCATGCAATAGATGGATTATATAGTCTCTAGATGTTCCAAAATTAGAATATATCAAGGAAAAGAGACGTCATCATGATAGCACTGCTTAAAAAAATTACCTCAAATTTGTCATAATTGTCTAAAACAATATCACTGAATCAGTTACCTCAGAATAGATCTGCATGGATATTTATTTGGCATTATATGGCCTTTTTAACCCCTTGCCCCCATCTTTAAAGGGATAAATTCTTAGTGACTTCCTATTAGGAAGCAGAGAGTCCATTAAGTGTGGAAGCATGACAAAGGCACTCAGCTTTCTTTTCTAAAGCTCCATCTATTTCTAAACTATTTTCTTTTAGTTTCCTAATTATTCCATTGAAATGTGATAATTTTTAGATGTTGGCCGTAATTTTTATAGAGGAGAATACAGGAAGTCATCAACAAAATATAGTTTTCCCCTATATTTGTAAGACAGATACCATAAATAAGTTTTGTATTTTATGATGAATAGCAGTTTCTGTTTTAAAATTTTCCCATGTATTTACTCTGACTAAATGTCATTCAAATTTTAGTACACTGATAATAAATCATGGTACTTATAAAATATATATTATATAAGTATGGTGGAACAAAATAAACATTTTTTCTTGGATTTCTCATCTGTAAAAGTAAACTATGATTTCAAAATATTTTGGAATCATTTTTCCTGGTTACAAAAATACATAACTTCTAAGTTTTTATATTTAACAAAGACACTAAGCAAGTGTAACTTCAAGGTTACAGAATATCATACACTAAAATAATATTGCTTTATTATACAATGAGATTCTGTAAGATTATTTCTTAATAATGATTTACCTGAAGGCATCTCAAAACTATTAATAAAATTTTCAAAATTCTTATATTCATATTTTAAGAAAGAAATAGCTTTTGTGTATAAAACGTTTTAAGAGCTATTAAGTGGTAATTGTTCATTTGTTTCTGTTTACATGCTTGGACATTAACAGTTACTTTGGAGTAAAACTCATGGTATGTTTGAAAGCTTAATGTTCAACAATTTTCTTTTCTTAAAAGACAAGTCAACCAATTTCTTTATGCACAAGTTCTTGTTTGAGAATGATGGAGAAATTATAGGCTAGCAAAATAGCTCCTGCCTACAAGAGGAGATTACAAATTTAGTTGTAAGGAAGGCTATGATTCTAGCACTATATGAATCCAATAACAGTTTTATACTGTCGTTTAAGATGTTTGTTTTAGGTTACTCTTATTATGTGTATAGTCTCTGTTTTCATTACATTTGTCTTCATATGTAAAGAGTACCTTCACTATGAATGAACAATTTTGATAGAATGAGACTCTTTGTTAATACTTCTTGGGATTAATAAGGAGATGTAGAAGTTAAAAATTAAAAAAAGATAGCCAAAGAATGACTAAATTTCTTACTTACATTGTAGTAAAGACTATTAAACTGGCAAATATAAGCCAATGCTGATGGCTCATATCTTTAATCCTACTTACTCTGTAGGCTGAGATCTGGGGATCACTATTTGAAACCAGCCCAAGAGACTATTATTTCCAAACCAGTAAACAACAATAACAACAACAACAAAAACCACCTAGAAGTAGAGGTATGGCTTAAGTGGTGGAGCTCTGTTCTTTTTTTTTTTTTAGAGCTCTGTTCTTGAGTACAAAAGTTCAAGGCCAGTGCTCAGGCCCTGAGTTCAAACCCCAGGACTAACATAAAAACAAGCAAGCAAGCAAAAACTGGTGGTCCTAATTACAAATGTTGTAAAAGAAATAGAGCAGTAGGAAAAGAATGATGGGTGGAAAGTTGTGTGGTAACTAGATTAATTCAATGACCTGGAAAGGCATCTTTGACAATATTCATGTTTTAGTTGATACCTAAATGACAAAGAAATGGACAATAAGGAGAAAAACATTTCCAAAAGAAAAATCAAAGATGCCTTTAAAGAATGAAAAGAAAACTCCATGTACGAAGAGGAGAGAGACAAAACTGTCAAGTTGGTTGGAAAAAATTATATTAAATAAGCCAGACCCAAAGAATCATAGCTTACATGGATTCCCTCATTTTTAAGAATTAGAATGAGCCTGTAAACCTATAAGTAAACAATTGATACTAATAGCCAAAACATTACACTTGGACATGATATACAGTACTCTAAACATTCACACAATGAGGTCAAAGAGGATATTCTTTGGAGAGGATCACAAGGACTCAATATATATGTGCATATGACCATATCAAATGATGTTTATTGACATGAACTCCAAGAAATGAAAGCAAGAGGTTATTTTGCTTCTTGTAGTTTTTTTCAGTTTTCCACTTTTTGTCACAGTTTTTGATTTCTGTACCTTTGTCTTGTAGGTAGGTTTATCTTATTGAGGAGGGTAATGGGAGCATGGAAATGGTTGGACAAAGGGTAAATTAATGCAGCAGTGATACTCACTAGAAACCATGTTGAAAATGAACTATACAACTTGTGGGGGTAGAGGGATCGGGAGGAGAAGAAATGGGAGAACACTAGGGAAGAGGTGATGTCATTATCTGACTTATGTAACTGTAACCCTCTGTACATCACCTTTACAATAATTTTTTAAAAGACTATCACGATGGGTATGTCCTTGTCATGGTGATGAATTTAGATTCATTTTAAGTATAATGGAAGACATTGGAGAGTTGAATAGGAGAGAGATATGACATGATTAGTTGGTCGATTAATGGAAGATGTTGACATTAGCCTGGATTAGAGATCAAATGCAAATCCCACATTCTTCTTTTCCATTCCCCTCAGCTCTGCATTCTTACTTCTGAAGACCCATAGCGCACTCTTTTAGTTAACAAATATTTATGAAGCCAACATGGTATGCCAGATGGTGTACTGAATGCTCTGATATAAAAATGAATGATATTATTCATTCTCTCTTGATGTCTCTTTGCTTAGATACTGTTAGAGTCAAAGGAAAGCCCAAATCTTCTGGGGAAGACATAGATCAAAAATTGACTAAATAAACACAAGAGTTAGTGGAAAGGTACATGAGAGAAAGGAAGGTAAAGTACTGGAACACAACAAGAATTTAAAAAAAAAAAGGTAGGAGGAAAAACTGAGAAACTGACATGTTCATGAAGAAAGAAATGGTCCTGTAAATCAATAATACTTGATTGCAATGAATGAAGAGGCTACAGAAGCACTAGCATTCAGAAAGCAGATTCTAAGTACAGTCTGCTGTACTGTAGAGTTAAGATTGTATCTTGTATCATATACTAGAAGCCAACAAAGACATCCAAGTAACTCGGAAGTAATACCAGCTCTCTTTATTTATTTATTTATTTTTCATTTTATTTTATGTTTTTGTTGGTCATGGGGCCTGAACTCTGGGCCTGGGCCTGGGTGTTATTCCTCAGCTCTTCAGCTCAAGGCTAGCACTCTACTTGAACCACAGCACCACTTCTGACTTTTTCTGCTTATGTGGTGCTGAGGAATCTAACCCAGAGCCTCATGCATGCAAAGGCAAGCATTCTAGCACTGAGCCACCTTCCCTGCCCCCTCCCCAAGCTCTCTTTATTTTATATTTATGTGTAGTAGACATGTTGACTTTGAAAACCCTAATAGATTAGTAGTAGTTTGAAATGAAGTATAATTACCTGGACTAGAAGAGTTGAAGGGGTAGTACAAGGAACTGAGGGTTCTCTGGGGAAGTCTAGAAGGAAGAGAGAGAGACATTCAAGACCATAAAAAGGTTACAGCTGAGCAAAATGGTAGAAAGCAGTTGTGAGCTCAAGAATTTAAACTGGACAGATAATGTGATGTCAGGAAAATGAACCCTTAGATATGTATTTTAATGTTTTTTCTTTCATGCATGTGTTTCTAACGAATTTATAAGATTATCTCTTTGTTGCTTTGTATGTCCCTCCCCCACAGTATAACCCCTGCTTTCTCTATATTTGATGTCAGTATAACTTGTGGAGGAGATGGGGAAAAACCAGTTGTTTAAGGATACAGGTGGACCTGTTGCAACAATGAGAAGTACAAGTTGTCATGTCCAAAACGAGCTTTACAATGTCGATGGGGGGGAAGGAGGGGAAGGAGAAGGATTGGGATGGGGGGGAGGGGGGAGGCTGGGAAGGGATGTGAAGGGTAAACAAAGGAGGAGGCTGCAATTCTTGGTAAGAAATGTACGCATTATCCCACCCATGTAATTGTAACCCCTCTGTACAGTATGTTCACAAATAAAATTAAATTAAATTAAAAAAAAAAAAGAATTTAAACTGGAGTTTAGAGTGCTTCTAGATATGCCCAACTGGAAGCTTAAAGGGTAAGGGTACCTAGAACCATGAACAGCGTTAGAGCTAAGAAAGATACTTTTAATTTTTTAGGACATAAAATCTAGACTTTGGTATTCTTTTGAGGTTGTAGTTATTTCTAAAATCTGCATTATTTAATTTGTACTTTTTGAAATATTGAGACAACATTTAAAACTTCATGGAATTACAGAGTCATCTAAAGCTAATAAAATAAGTCTGTATCTTGTTAATACACAATAATAATAACATCCAAGGTTAATAAAGGGCAATACCAACAGATAGGGCACTTTTGTGTCAGAGTAATTGTAATAGTGGGTTTTTTGTTGTTACTAGAATGAAATACTTAAGACTGAAACCAAAGCTATAGAGAACCTCTTTATGGAAATTCTTGAGAAATAACCAAGGGAATCCTGTAATAACTACCATAATTCCTTTTGATGTCAATGCCCTCAGTAACTTAAAGCTCTGTCTCTACCTGTCACGTTTTGAAGTCCACATCACTTCCCTCATTACCACACTGAAAACTTCGTTAGATGAACTCTTGAAGGACACATTTAAACCATATGCAAACTAGAAAAGTATATGTACAACACACTTCATCTAGTTATGTTGTCTACTTATTTCATATTGACCATTGTGTTTCTAGCCCAAAACTACATAGAGTGAATGGGAGCCAAGAGTAACTTAGTAGAACATCAGAATATGATCTTCCCCCCTATGGTATTTCCCTGTGTCACTGTACTTGATTTTGGTTCCCTGAGTCTAGTATATACATTTGTCTAACTTGGGAAGGAGAATAACAAAATGCTGAAACAAGGACAGAATGACCCATTACAACAGTATATTGAAAATGAACTTTACAACTTCAGGTGAGGGGAAGGAGTGAGGGAAGTGGGGGAGTGAAGGGATAGTGGGAGAACAACAAGGGAGGGAGTAACAATGCTCAACAAGAAATGTAGTCATTGCCTTACTCATGTAACTGTAACCCCTCTATACAGCATCTTTACAATAAAATAACATTTTAAAAAAAAGAAGTGGAAAAATCCAGGAAAGATAATGGGATGAAGCACTTAGTCTCGAATTTGGGGGTGAGAGTTATTGTTACTATTCCAGTTTTTATCTGTAGTCTTCTCATTGTAGCTATCACATTGACTGTTGAAAACTAAGCACTCTACTTTGTCCTAAACACTAAAAGATGACTAATGAATACCATAGTTTCCTTATTCACATTGTAGTATGTCCATGTCAGAATTCCTCCTTTCCCAGTAGCCCAGTAGTTTTTGCTAGTTGGTTGGTTGGTTGTTTTTGTTTGTGGTTTTTTTTTCTGCACACTGCATGCTGAAATAGAAAAGAAAGCAATTGAGAAATAGTTCTCCAGCTTATAATCAAAGCTTTAAGGACTCAACACATGGTTTGAAGAATTTCTCTACAATCAGAAGTAAAAGCAGGAAGCACTGGCACACACTGAAGTATCCCAAATTCCTGGGGCCAGTGGGACTCAAACCCACAATCCATGAAAGGAGACACCAACACTCAGTCAATCGGGCTAGGAATCTTTATTAGCCCTGTGGCGAATGCTCCCCACTATCAGGACAGTGAAGAACAGGCCCAAGCTCAAAATGGGTTGTAGGCTTATATAGAAGAAAACCACAATGAGCCAGCACTCGTCAGTAGCCAATGGTAGTTTTGCAATTGGCAAAGAAGCAAGTTACAGAAGCAGGGCTGGAAGTTAGTGATTACAAATGGCAATTACAATTCCAGTAGCCAAGGCAGTAAGGCATCAAGGCAAAGTTCACATCTCAGATCTTCCCTTTTTTCAGTTCCCAGTTTTGGGTTTAACTGATATTGACCAGAACATTTCTTACTTATCACACTCAAAACCAAACCACCTTCCAGGTTTCCTGGCTCTTTCTGAGTTTCATTGTTATTTACTGAATTCCAGCAAGGTGGTGTTTAAACCCTCTAATTTACCCAAGCCTTTATCTCTGGACTTTTCCTTTTTAATGACAAGGAGGTCCAGCCTTTCAAGTTTGGCCCTATTCTTACTCACTTTGCAAATTTTAGTAAATGCCAAGTTTGTGGTTTCTCAGGTTACCTAGGACTTGTTTGTCCCAGTTAAATTTTATTCTTCTTTGGTCTAATTAATACTCTATTTGTTTAGTTTAACCTGGTTCTAACACCCACAATTAAAGCCCAGTCTTCAAAAATCTGAGAACTTTAAGGAATCATGGGAAGAAGAGGATTTTCAAGTATTTTTGAGTATTCATTTAATGTTTGGTCCCCACAAGAAACTGGAAGTACCATCCATGATGGCAGCAATTGTGTATTTTCTGTCCTCTGCACTTTTGTACCAACTTCTTACCCATCTTATTGTTCCAGTCATTTGGTGAATTACAGGTTTTGTTCATTTAAAATAGAAAGGACAGCCTGGCACTGATGGCTCATGCCTGTAATCCTAGCTACTCAGGAGACTGAAAACTGAGGATCGTGGTTAAAAGCTAACCTGTGCCTGAGAGTCTCTGAGACTCTTCTCTCCAATAAGCCACTAGAAAACCAGAAGTGGCAGTGTGGCTGAAGTGGTAGAACACTCGCCTTAAGCTGAAGAATGCAGGGACAGTGCCCAAGCCCAGAGTTCAAGCCCCATGACTGACTAAATTAATTAATTAATTAATTTAAAAGGACAGAAGTTTCTTGTACAGGAGGACTGATGGAAGTATGGATAGATACAGTTGTTTAAGAAAGTTGTCTAATGTATTAAAATTAATTTTATAATTTAGTGTTTAGTTACTATATAGCTAATTATGTGGCTAAAGTACCTGTGTATACATGTATGTGCTGTGTTTTTCTGCTCATATACTCAGCTTGATATTTAAAAAAAAAACAGTTTATAGTCAGTATACATTATAGGCCTATTATTAGGTAGTGCCTTTATTTAGGTTTTACACAAAGGTACCATTTTGGATGAATCTTCATTTTGAAATTAAGCCATCTTAAGATGCAGACTTTTTACAGAACTTTCTGTGGAAAAAGCAAAATTGTTTTGCCATTGTAAAAAATTTTATTCTAAAGACACAGGGTGATTTTGAGTATTTGAGACAAAGTTCTTGAATTCTTTAGCACTACTAACTCTTCCATATTTTTACTTAGTCCATATTATAGCAGGTTTTCAAACTGAAGTTTCCTAATCTTTTTCCAAGAGTCTCAACTCACTGTAGTGTCCAAACAGATTGACTTTAGTCTTGCTATCCTTGTATGATTTGACCTGCTGAAATGAGGGAATGGAGACAGCAGTTCCAGCCCTTGCAGGAAAGGATCAAGATTAAGAGACTACCATTTGTGCAATCAGTTCCTGTTGAGTACTTATGTACTATGCACTACTGAAAAATATAATAATATACTTGTGACCAGAAGTGAAAAACAAAGAAATTACTGCTTCCACAGAGCTTCATTCTTATGTGGTAGTTGGAGGGATGACAAAAGATAAAAACAAGGTTTGTCAGGTGGTAAGAAAGGCTATGGAGAGGAGGGCTGGGAAGGTGGCTCAGTGGTAGAGCGCTTGCCTTCCATGCATGAGGGCCTGGGTTTGATTCCATCCTCAGCACCACATAAGCAAAAAAAGAAAAAAAGCCAGAAGTGGCGCTGTGGCTCAAGTGGTAGAGCGCTAGCCTTGAGCTGAAGAGCTGAGGGACAGCGCCCAGGCCCAGAGTTCAGGCCCCATGACCTGACTCCCCCCCCCAAAAAAAAGGCTATGGAGAGAAATTAACCAGGTAGGGACCAATAATGCTGAAGTTCTCATTGAAGACTTGATTAGACATCATCATAAACTGTAGTCTGAGTATGCATACTGGTTACAGACATGTTTTCAGCTAATTCGATCTTTAAAAGGACTGAAGCAGCTTGATAAGAAATGTACTCATTATCTTGCCCATGTAGTTGTAACCCTTCTGTACAGTATTTTCACAATAAAAAATAAATAAAAAAATTTAAAGGAAAAAAAAGGACTGAAACAGTGCTAAGAGCACATAGATGAATGAGGTGATTGCCCAAGATTGTCTCACAAAAATCTGCAGTGTAGAAGCAAGTATTGAATCCTAGAAGATTTACTCCCAACTTAAGTGCTAACCATTTTGTGCTTGCCTCGTACCATTTTGCTACTCAAGGAAATTAATTTGTTGGTGTCTGAGTTTCCAGTTACAACTGCCTCAGTTTATAATGTAAGTCAGGACTCGTAGGTGGACTCGGAATAGACCTTCCTTGGGAATTCAAGGGCAGGAAGTTGCCATGTCCCCCCAGTGTGCCCACTCACTTGCCCTTAGTGATCCTACCCCTGAAGTGGAATCCACTTTTGTAATGCTAGTCCTGTGTTTGTAAGCTGTTGAGGAGTGCCTCAATTTTGCCTCTTCTTTCTTGCTTTTCTCTGAATGATTTCCTTGACCTCAATCCTGAGGTAAGAGCATAAGGGCCTCCAAATTTTCTGGACATTGTGCTGAGTAAAATATTCCAACATAAAGTAAAATGTTAAAGCCAATTATCTTTTCCTTTCTTCTCTTAGCTACTTTTTAAGAAATTCAATTGAATCATCAACTTAAAAGATAAATCTGTAAGGAGTGGGGGCAGTGGTGCAACTTGAATGTGGCAAGTACTTGTCACCACTTAAGTGGTGATATTTGACTTCACAGGACAAAAAGCCATTCATTACCTGTATATTAGCAGTGATGAAACTTAGCAACAATAAATATTTAGAAGTGCATGAGTTTCTCTTTACCTCATTTACAGACTGATTGGAAGACTTTGTCATCTCACGGGACTGAATTTTGGCATCCGCTGTACTAGCTTAAGTTCATATTTTATCTTCTTCCTTTTCAAAAGTTGTTTCTTAGTTACAAAACCTCAAACATAAGTTGGATTTAGTTTCAAGCTGCTTGGGGCCAGTTTTGGATTTGAAAATACCTTATTAAGCAACAGCCCCCAGGGACTGATATGTATTATAAAATAATATCTTAAAATGTGTCTTACTTTGTTTGCCTAGCAAGTGTGAGGCCCTGAATTCAAACCCCAAGACCACAAAAAAGTATAGTATTTTTAACTTATTGTCATAAATATGAATTAGGAAAGAATTTGGCTTGAAAGGAAGCCAAACAAGGAAAGGAGAAACAAGGGCATCAAAAACATTGGGGTAGCATTCTGGGTGAGTGTAAAGGTTCATCTTACTTGGGCTCCCAAAACTCCCAGGACCAAGCCTGCAAGTAGCAGTCAAAGCTTGTTGGTTTAGAGGCCTATCTCTATGCAAGTAGAACTCCCAAATTCATAAGCCTTCAGCCAACACAAGGCAAGAACCTCACAGCCTCCTCCTTTTTAGCTCTATATCCATACGAGTTTAACATTCCCTGAATAAGCTGTGATTTATCTAACAACATGCATGGTAGCAGGATTTTTGTCCTACAGGGATCTGCCACTCATTAGCTGTGTGACTTTTGGCTTATCCACTTAACCTCTCTGGGCTTCTGTTACCTCTTCTATAAATGCAAGACTAGTCTAAATGATCCCTAAGGCACCTGCCAACTCTCACATTCTGGTAGGCTGCAGGAGTCAGTGGGAAAATAGAATTCCCTTTATGGTTTTCTTTTCACACGAGTATTTATTAGAGTGAACAAAGAACTTTCACTGTGCTAACTCTTCAGGTTAGGGAGCTGCTTTTCTCCATTTCTTCTAAGCATCTGCCTGGCTTTGGATATTGTATTTTAACATGTTTGTTTTTTATGTTTTTTTAATTGTAAAAATAGTGTACAGAGGGGTTACAGTTACATGAGCAAGGTAATGAGTACATTTCCTATCCAGCATTGTTTCCTCCTCCTTTGTTTTTCCCCTGCTAACCCTTCCCTTCCCACCTCCCCAAATCCCCCACTCCCCTCCCAAAGTTGTAAAGTTCGTTGTCTATATATAGTGTCTTGTACATCTCATTGTTACAGTGGTCATCCTGTATTCTTATTTCAGCATTTTATTATTTCCCTTCCCCTCCCCAAATTAGAAAAATGTATATACACGATGAACGGCACCGACATCAAATACAGTGGAAACATGGGTTATACTGTTGGGGAAGAATACACAAGAGAATTTGTGGAGTGGCTGAGGTCTATCTCTATCTGAAATGGTTTTTCACCTTCCAACTCCTGGATGTAATCTGTATCCTCTGTGCTCCTATGCATGCTGAGGCACAAAGATTGCGATCCCTCAGCCTGGGCCTTGGCTGAGTAAAGGCCAGAAGCTCTGCTTGCTTTGCCATTTGCTGATGCAGCTGTGCTGTGTGGGAAATCTGAGGGAGAGGTCTGGTTTCCAGTCCTTGTTCTGTCGTACTAAAGTGGAAGTCCTTCATCCTGAGAATGAGACATAGTGAGGATTTATTGTGGGAAGCTGTTGGTGGACTCTTTGGTGTCCTGGCCAGAGGCAAAGGTACTGCAAGTGTGTTTCCAGCAAGACATATTTCTTAATAGGCCAGCAAAGGAGGAAGTAATTCATTATAAAGCAGAGTGTGGGTTTGTGTAGGTTTGTGCTTTTAAACAAACAAATCTAAGGGTCTCTGTTTGGATTTTATGTTCTTGTTCTCTGTCCCTCTGCAGATACCTAAATAACTTCTTACTTCTTCACAAGATTACTGGTATATGATCTGGCACAATGACTTTGAAATACATAATAGATGCAGCTATATCTATATCCAATTCTGGCTATAAGACAAAGACATTAGATAAGGATCATGAAAGTATACTATATATAATCCCTGTCATTGTTTCTTTTCCTCTTTTTCTGTTTTATTTCTTTAGAAAATGCTGATCATGACTCAGTTAATTGATTTTGTGACCCCTTAATTGGTCATGAAAATACTGACCTAGCACATACTTGATCAATTTATTTTTCCTTGGGAATACCAGAGTTTGAACTTGAATATGTATATGCAGCATTAGTGTGTGCCTATGATCGTCCTGTTTACACATTGACCAGGTTGATGTCGTTAATATAACATTTTACATTAAAAGAAGCAGGCATAATTCCTGCTAGACCACTTACTAGCTATATGATCTTGAATGAGTTACTGGACTTTTCTGTGTCTCATTTTCTCTGTCTTCATTTTAAAACTCAATAAAAGCCAGGTACTGGTGACTCATGCCTGTAATCCTAGCTCAGGAGACTGAGATTTGAAGATCATGGTTCAAAGCCAGCCTGGTCAAGAAAGTCCATAAGACTCTTCAATAAACTACTCAAAGAAAAGGAATGGGGGGGGGGAAGAAGGGGGGAGAGACAGAAAGCAGGAATTGGATCAGAGGTGCAAGTGGTAGAGCACTAGAAGCCTAAGGATAGCACTTAGGCCCTGATTTCAAGCTGCAGGACCTGCAGACACACACACACACACACACACACACACACACAAACACACACCTCCCCCCCACACACATGTACACACTTAAATAATGATAATACCTTTGCAACAGGATACAAGTTCAGTACCGACCACAAAACAAGCATATCTTGAGCACATACTTAGGGTAACTATTATGAGTCACCAAGTCTTTCTGTTCTTCTTTTGTGGGTATTTTGTTCACATATTCTCAGGTTTGTTTTCTTGACCCTGGGGATTTTGCACTGATCTCCTTTCTGGCCTTCTGGTTTGGCCAGCAGATTAGTTCATCATGCATAACAAAACCAGACTCACTTCCCCTGAGTACCATAATTTCATCACCTCACAGCCCTAGTTTTATCCTGTTATTATTGTTTCCATGTAAATTCTGTCTCTTTAACAATTCTGATATCTCTCAGAGTGGCCTCTCCATGACATTTATTCCTTCAGCAAACCCTTTTCTAGGGGCCTGTAGTGCTGCCCGTGGTCAGTTTCAGAGATTCAGCAGTGAATAAGACAAATCCCTCGCTTTTTGGAACATCAAAGACACAGGCAACCAGGAAGGAAATCTGTATCTCTATATGGTATAATTATAATCTCATGTAATTATTTATGTTCTGTACAAAAGAAAAAGGTAGTGTGGGGGAGAATAAAAGATTTGAACCTGCTTTACTTACTTACAGCTGCTAATTTAGCTCATCTGCTATCGCTAGCATGATACCTGTTGCCTCTCACTTGGACTGCCCTCCCACTTTTCTTTGCTCTTCACAGTCTCAACCCATTCTTCTTCCCTTGGTTCCAGTCTTCCTCCTCTTTTACATCTGCTCTCATTTCAGCTTATGGTCACGTCTGTTGCCTCATGCAGTATTTTATTTTTCTGTCCCAACTACTGGTCATTCTGCTTTGTATTATTAACCATCTTTCCATATGTGTTTTTTTTATCTCACCCATCTACATACAGCATTACATATCCTTCTTTGTAGCTTTCATGGTCCTGTCAAGATACTTGGACATGATAGCCATTGTACATGGCAGCTGTCAGGAAAATTCAAAACTTTATATAACTGTCATATGTTTTTCATACATATATATGTGCATGCATAATACTATAAATTACTTTTATTCTGTCAACAGCATATAACTATATGTAATAGATGAAATGGATGTGGAAAACGTTCCTATTAGATTAAGTAACTAATAGCCAGAGTGGTAGCATCTTAGATTGATGAAGATATAAAGAAAACTTCTTCATATCTTGCTGTTATGATATTGGTGCATCTATTAGGACATTTGGCAGTTTTCTATCAAATTTTGTAGTGTAAATACGTTGATTAAAAAAATGTCTGTTTAGGGCCTGGGAAGATGGCTCAATGGTAGAGCGCTTGCCTTGCATGCCTGAGGCCCTGGGTTCAATTCCTCAGCACCACATAAGCAAAAATGAAAAAAGCCGGAAGTGGCGCTGTGGCTCAAGTGGTAGAG
>NW_012267342.1:2269922-2285057 GCF_000151885.1 Dipodomys ordii
AAAAAAAAAAAAAAAAGGAAACAGAAAATAGAACAGTGAAACCTGTTGAAATTGTCTTAAAAAGGGGGAGCGAGGAAGGAAGGAAGAGTGATAGAGGATTGGGATACTTGGTACATATGTGTAAAAGTGTAATAAAAAACCATCAATAAAAGTATCATATGTTCATAAAAAGTTCAGCCATTAAGTCTCAATTATTATCATCTAAAACAAATACATTCTTAAAGTGGATTTTTAAAATATCAACTGCCGTCTTGTCTCAGATTCCAAGTTACATGCTTTGTATAACTATCATCATTATTGTCATCATCGAATCCTATGATACATAAAAGAATCACCTCTCAATTGTTTTAATACTGTCTATACTATCCCCAGCAAGTGAGTGCCAGCCAATGTGTGCATCAACCAGTATGTGAAAACTTATTACCTGCTATGCTTATTTATCTTTTGACAGCTCTAATTATTAGAAAACATTGTTACCTGGACTCAAAATCTCTTCTTATACCTTTTTCACTGTTGCCTTAATTGCCCTATTTGGAAAATAGAGCACATTTTTCCCTTGACAGTCTATCTAAAACATGAAGGTAGTGGTCATGTGCTAATCATTTACCTTTTTCTTTAACATTATTAAGAGCTACCTTAGTTGAATTTAATCAGCAGATAAAAATATTACATGCATGGAATAATAAGCCTTTAGAAATAATGAGTATTTATTTTGATGAGCACTTCCTTTCAGATCTAGACAGTATCATAAAAAGACATACGGAGTTGTGGCTCTCTGTTCTAGACTTTAGACTTTCAGAGAACAGAATTTTATTTTACAAATGTATTCTCCCACTTCTACTTTATCAGTTACTAACTTACAATGTGCCTACCTGCCGTGCCTAAAAAGATGGCTTAATCAGTTACATCCACCTATATATGATAAGCTTGCCTTTCCATACTAATTATAGAAATGGCACAGATAATCCACATCTAATACTCTGATAAGTTATCACTCAACAGCATTAGACTATTGACATTATACACGATTCTCTTCTGAATGAGAACTCAGTAATAACATCTTAGCCCATCAAACAAGAGCTTGTTTGATAAGTAAATATTGGTAAATAGGTTTATGAAGACTATCTCTAATAGAACCAGGAAGCAAACTTAAAAATCTCAGAAAATTTCTTTTGAGTTTTTGTATAAAGTTTGTTTCATAACATTGACAAGATTGAATTTAGCCTGCTGAAAGCGGATGTCTTATTAATAAACAATACTCATTTTAATTACTTATATATATACTTTTACCAACCAGGTACATATCTTTTTGTGGTCATTGAAATTTTTTTACTAACAATGAAATTTAAAATGCATATATTGACTTAAATAGCATTCTTCAAATCTTCTATCAGAAATTTCACAGTTTATTCTAATTTTTAAGTATATATATCTATTGTAAAGATACTGTACAGAGGGGTTACAGTTATATGAGTAAGGTAATGAGTACATTTCCTATCGAGCACTGTTACCCCTCCCTTGTTTTTCCCCTATCATCCTTTCGCCCCCCACCTCCTCAATTTCCCCCCCCCCACACACACACACAAAGTTGTAAAGTTTGTTTTCAACATAATGTCTTGTACAACTCATTGTTACAATGGGTCAACCTTTATCCTTATTTCAGCTTTTTGTTATTTCCCTTCCCCTCCCCAAATTAGAAACATTTATATACCGAAATCAAATACAGTTTGAAAACAGAGGTTATACCATTGTCTATTCTATTTTTGATCTGCTTGCCACAATATTGACAGGCATCTGATTGTGTGCCTTAGTTCTAATTATAGATATAGGCGACTTCACATAGAGCTAATATTCTAAGAGACTAAACAAAACATGTAATGCTGTGAACAAGGAAAACAGCAGCATGTTTTTACTATAAACTGACTGTGTCATAACCAGTGATTATCAACACAATATTGGTATCTTGGTACTGTCTTGGGGCTCATCATTAAAACTATTTCTCTTTATACTGTATGGTAAATTTTGGGGGGAAGGGAAAAAACTAATAACTGTCAATCTAATCATTATATTCAGCCTACATTACCAAGCAAAACATATTTACAGCTAGATCTACACTGTTTTTACAAGTTTATTAAAAACATGTGTTGCCCACTGCCAGGAATAGCTATAGTGAATGCTAACACGAGTAGGCAAATTGTCTTTCCACTTTCTTCTGAATGTTTAGCTACCCCATCATTTATGAGTTGTAAAGTATATGTTACTATATAAAAATATACATCATAGAACAGATATATTTTGTGTGTATGTATGTGTATGTGTGCATGTAAAGAGGAATATAGTGTAGAAGGGGATTTATAAGAGGAAATAGAACTATGCTACCCCTTGGCTTTGTACCCATGTTCTTTATTTAAAAAATAAAGTTAAATAATATTAGGACATGATACCATATTACACATGATATAATTGAAAACTATACTTTTACTCTGTAGAAGTTTATGATTTTTATAATAGCAGTCATAATAAATTATTTATATAATAATTTTTGGTTTAATGATCCCCCTGACATTTCTTCCATCTTCGGATGACCTATAGATACTATAAGACTTTTTGGTAGCTTGTTTACTATTGAAGCTAGCATGTAGTGAGAACTTAGTAAATGTGTTTTAGATGAGTGACTATTTGAAAACAGAAAGAAAGAAAAAGGAATTACAGGGGAAGGCTTATTTTCTACATTTTGTATGAGATGATCATGAGTTGTGCTATCTTACATTGTTCTTTTCCTTTCTGAATTCATATATGCCATGTTTATTTATCACTGAGTTCATCATTTGGCTATATGATATATTCTGTTACTCCCCAGTTATTTGAAGTATGTATGTCTGGCTCTAGATTAATTTGTTACCCTTCTAGGGCTTCTATGTTATTTCTTTTCAGCAACTAATCTTTTGAGGCATCCACTGGGCACTTAGTATGTACTTCCTGTCTTCACTGTGTTAAAATTGATTCCAAAAAAAGTGAGAACTAGTGTTCTAGCATGTGTACTGAAATACTAATCTTTATGGTTCTCTGGAGTCTCAGTGAATTTCCCTAACAGTTGGCCAAATGGCCAAAAAAAAATGATTTGGTAATACTCTAATAATTATATAATGACTGTCTGAAAGTTACAATTGCTTTGAATTCTTAAGTCATTGATAAAGGTTTGTTTTTTAGCTCTTGATGTCATTACAAGTTAACATGAAAAATGTGAATTTTTAATATTTTTATTATTTTCAGTTGTTGTGAAAAGGAGTTGCCATTCACCAAAAAGATTTATGAATACAGTGCATCTTGATCAATGGCAACCATTTCAACATTCTCACTCACCCCTCTCAATCCACACCTTCCCTTAATTGTCTTAATTTATGGTATATATTGATTTTTTTTGCCATTTAACAAAGCAATAATTCATTTTATGTTCCACAGAATTGAGAAACATAAGGGAAAGGGTGGATGGAAGGAGAGTGAAGAGGTTGAAGTGATGACACATATCAAGATGCTTTTTACACATATGAAATATCCTTTTAAAGTGAAAAATAAACGTTTATTTTCTTATGACTTTTCCTTTTAAACAAAAATAATGCTATAATGATAATAGTAAGTTTGACAAAGTTGTTACCATAATAAAATAGTATTAAATAACAGCAAATACCATTTGTTTACATAGGTTAAACTATTCTAATTTCTTTGTTTTCAGATAGGTGGATAGGTAGGTAAATGGGTAAGTAAATGGGCAGATAGATAGTTATTCACTAAGATATATGCATAATTCATACTTATATTATGCATAATTCATACTTATATTCATGAGTGATACACCTTGGCACTAAAATTCTCTAATTTGATCAAGAACTATAATGTTTAGTTAAGTAATTTATATTAGTTATTATTATAGGATACATAATATAGTATAGTATACATTATTATATTATCATTTTAAATAATATATTATTATTTTCACATTGTCATATATTTGTCATCTTTTTTTTGGGGGGGGGTCCGGTCATGGGGCCTGAACTCTGGGCCTGGGTGCTGTCCCTCAGCACTTCAGCTCAAGGCTAGCGTTCTACCACTTGAGCCACAGCGCCACTTCCGGCTTTTTTCGTTTTGCTTATGTGGTGCTGAGGAGTTGATCCCAGGGCCTCATGCATACAAGGCAAGCGCTCTACCACTGAGCCACCTTCCCAGCCCCTATTTGCCAACTTTTCAAATAGATGTAATATTTCACCTTTTACAAAAAGATAACATCAAAAATGGAGAAAAATCATAATCTTACTACTATGCTTTAGTATTCAATTAATTGATATATATAAGCAAGAGAATCCAGAGGATCCAATACTCCAGAGTCTTCTCAAAATTGACCTTTAGTCTTTATAAGATATACAAGACATTATGTTGAAAAATGGGAACTTTACAACTTTGGCCGGGGTGGTGGGGGAGGGGGAAGGAATGGTAAGGGGAAACAAAGGAGAAAGGAGGAGGAAACAATGTTTGATAAGAATTGTACTCATTACCTTGCTTATGTAATTGTAACCCCTCTGTATGGTATTTTCACAATAAAAAAAACTTACTAATAAAAAGCTGGGCACTGATGGCTCACACCTATAATCCTAACTACTCAGGAGGCTGAGATCTGAGGATCAGGGTTCAAAGCCAGCCCTGGCAGGAAAGTCCATCAAACTCTTATCTCCAATAAACCACTAGAAAACCAGAAGTGGCGCTATAGCTCAAGTGGCAGAGTGCTAGCCTTGAGTGGGAGAGCTGAGGGCCAGCGCTAAGGCCCAGAGTTCAAGGCCCACAACCAACAAAAATAAATAAATAAATAAAATAAAATACATGTCAAACATTTGACCAGACAGATCAAACTAGAAACTTATGTGGTCAAGACATTGTTAGAAATATAAAGAGATGGCAGTGATTTCAGTTGCCATTAAAAACCACTCTTTTCAATGTCAAATAAAACCCAACTGGTACTTTAGAAATCCTGTGTAAATGCTACTCCAAGTTAGGGAAATATGTAAGATTCCAAAATCCTCACATAAGGATTCCATCATGACTTGCTGGAAGAATTCAAGAATGACATAAATATTGCAGGTGGCTTATATCTGAGGATTAAAAAGAATATCTAAATATTAAAGTGGCTAATAATTTAGTGTAAAATAGAAAGACTGTCTACAGAGTGTATGAACATCATAGTGTATGTACAACATAGTGTCTTGTACATATTATTGTTACAATGGGTAAGCCTGTATCCTTATTTCATCATTTTGTTATTTCCCTTCTCCTCCCCAAATTAGAAAAATGTATATATAAGATGCAGGGCACCAACATCAAATACAGTGAAAACAGGAGTTATGCTGTGGGGGGAGCACATACAAAAGAAGCAAAAAAAAAAAAATCACATAGCACATTTTAAAGATGTTAAAAACAATAGCAAGAAAAAAAACAGTTGTGTCCCTATCTTGGGGTTCATTTCACCTAACATCATCTTATATAGTCATATGTACATAGCTTTTGACCTTTTCTACTTATCCTAGACTTATGCTAGTTATTGCAAGTGAGGGAAACCATGAGACCTATGTTTCTTTGGGCCTGGTTTAATTCACTTAATATAATTTTTTCCAAATCTTTCCATTTCCTAACAAATTGGGCAATGTCATTCTTTCTGATGGAGGCATAGAATTCCATTGTGTGTGTGTGTGTGTGTGTGTGTGTGTGTGTGTGTGTGTGTTTCATCTGTCTTGTTGGTTTTTTTAATAGTTTTTTTCCACAGTGATCTGAACTTATTATTTATAATCTTAAGAGTGATTAAACTACTCTGAGTGATTCAGACAGATACAAGATAGCTATTATTATATGCATTCCTGGACATTTCCAAAAAAGAATATTAGCTTCCTCAAAGGAAAATGGATATGTGTGTATTCAATTTTTGGGTTTGCCACTTAATAACTACATGATCTTAAAGAAGTTATTTAATCCCTAAGTGTCCATTTCCTTATTGGTATATTTTTGAGAAGATTAAATGATGCTAATTTCTTTCACACACACCACCACACATTTTAGTAGATATTCAGATGTTCTCCCCACCCAAATATTCTCCTTTTATTTATTTTATTTTGTCGGTTGTGGGGCTTGAACTCTGGGCCTAGGCGCCTAAGCTCTTCAGCTCAAGGCAAGCACTCTACAGTGCCATTTCTGGTTTTCTGGTAGTTAATTGGAGATAAGAGTTTCACAAGACTTTCCTGCCCAATCTGGCTTGAACCACAATTGCCAGATGTCAGCCTCCAGAGTAGCTAAGATTACAGGCATGAGCCACACCACTTCTTAAGTCTTACCAAAGGAAGAATGTATGTGTGTGAGTGAGAGATACAGACAGAGGAACAGAGATAGAGTCACAGAGAGATATATTTAGCTATAACTATCATATGTCTTCCTTGGGGAGTAATCATGAATGCATAGATCTTATCTCATGTATATACTGCTTTATGATCAGAGACAAGTTGCAGTACACTGAATATGTTAACAACTTAATGAGCATTTAGATTTGTTTGTGTATTGATGGTAATACTACCACCACAAGATTTCAAATCAATGACCACATATTTCCACACAACCAACCTATTTCCTGTAAGAATTTCGGAAATTCATGAGACCAGAGCTATAATGCCAGTGCATTTGTACCAGTGACTTTACCACTGTCCGTTGTGATTGTGATTATCTGGTACCCAGGCTCTCTATTTGTGAAATATTTGAGTATATCTCCCATATGTGACATGTTTTCTAATACAAATCTGAGTTATTTTACATGTTAGGTTCAGTTCCCTTTGGAAAGAATTCAGTACTGCAACATTCTTTTATTATCTGTCTTGGAAAAAGAGATGCATGGTTTCTGATGAATCGTGTGCTATTTTCTGAGAATTTCTTACTGACACATCTTTTGAACAGAAAGGATTTGTTCCCAAGTTCTTACTCATGAGCTTTCAATAGACTTCAGATGTGGGTTAGCATTGCCCTCCTCAAATATGATTTGCAACTGCATTTGATCCATGTTCCTCCTTTTCATGAAATTAAGATGGACAGCTGAGCCAACTTTAAAAAAGTATATGTGAATTGCATTTTATTCTAATATTATTAAATTGTCCTACATATGTATGCTTGCATGCTGCAGGGCAAAACCTTGTATCTTATATTTTTTTCACATTTCATATTCATTCACAGTGAAAATTAAAAGTACAGTAGAGAATAATATTCACTCTGAACAACTACGAATGTGGTCTGTTTCAAAGTGAGATCACTATCTGGAAGAGATTTCCAACTTTGGAATATGTTGGTGTTAATGGTTAAACCTGCCTACCTTGTCTTTGATGTTGTCTGGGATCTGTGAAATAATGGGATTAAAAATAAAGTGCACACCTTTCTTTTGATCTATTAAGTAGCCAAAAAAAAAAAAGGAAAACCTATCTTCTGCTGCAAAAGTTAGCAAATACCACTGCTCTTACAAAACTGATCTGACACCTTGGCTTGGCTCACAGATAGGACACATAAGGCACACTGAAAGGTTTTGACAACATTTTACTTTTTTCTGGAGCAATGTAATTCCAGATATTGCTAGAAATATGTAAGTTTTTTTTTTACCTTTTACAAAAACCAAGGCAGGTTCTATTAATTTAAGCAATTTCTCTCAAATGACTAGTTTCTGTGTTACCTAATAACAGGATAGGTAATGTAGGAGAAATAACTAAAAGTGACATTGCAAAGACAGTGACATAAAAGAATTTTACTTGCAAACATAGCTAAGCAACTATTTTTTATAGAGTACATATCTGTTGTATATTTTCTACAGAAAAAAATCTCCATTTTTCTGCCTTATTGAATATATACATTGAACATGTATCTTTTATGCAAGTACATATTCATGTACTTCACAGACTAATCAACATAAAAACTAACCACCTAAATCTGTAGTTACTTATATTCAGCTATTCCTTATTTTTATTTTAATCTTGATGGTAGGAAAACAACTGTGTTCCTCCTCAGATGTCATGAACCTGCTTAGTTTGAGTCTGCTGGAAACTGGTCATCTAAAGAATGAACTATATTCCTTAGTAAAATTCCCCAGAACTTTGAATACATCTGTTAGACTAGTAGCTTTCTCGAGAAACAAGGAGACCATACAAAACAGACCAGAAAAAAATAGTAAGGTGAAGTGGCCTTTTCAGTTTTTATGATAATTGTAGGTAGTTGTGAATCCATTAAAGACACAAACTATACTTTGCCTGTTCTAAGAGGAGCTTCTTGTAGTCTACCTCCTTCTATCTCAGTTTTTATCACAATCATTGGTTCTTGTTTTGCATTGTTTTTCTTGGTAATCAAGGTGTTCACCATAGTCAAGTTCATCTCTTCTTTGGCAATAGAGTAAAACTTGTAACTTCTTCTGCCCTCAAGGCTTCCCCTAGTGTCTTACATTATCTCAATTATACTGTCCTTATCAATTGTACCTTTAGTTTCAGTGGTTAAAAGCCTCCTGGTCTTCATACATTTAATCTTTTCACCTGGCAGGCCTTTATCCTGAAGTGAAGTACCAGTTATACCATTAAATTTTTCCTTTTTAAAAATAAGATCAACTTGCCAGGCAGTGGTGGGTCATTCCTATAATCCTAGCTGCTCAAGAGGTTGAGATCTGAAGATCTGCTGTTCAAAGCCAGCCTGGGCAGGAAAGTCCCTGATACTCTTATTTCCAATTAACCACCAGAAAACTGGAAGTGGTGCTGTGGCTTAAGTGGTAGAGTGCTTGTCTTGAGCTGAAAAGCTCAGGGACAGCATCCAGGCCCAGAGTTCAAAAAAAAAAAAATCAATGTAATATCAGCTCTTCTTGGAACTCCTGTAGAAAATTGTTTGTTGCATTCTTGCCATATTGACAAAGGCCATATTTCACAGCAGGTTTGTGGAGCCTGTTGATTTGTCACCTGCAGTTAGTCCCCTTCTGTTGAGTACCTCCATTCCCTTTCCTTGTACACAGAGTAACGGTAAATTCCTGCCCTATTGAACCAAACAGGCCTTTCTCTTTCATCTCCCTATTCTCTCATCTGACTCAAGTGTTCCTCTTTCTCCTAGGTCTAATTCTCATTGTTCATTCAGCGCTGTTCTAGGAAGCTTCCCCTAGACTGGTTTCTTGTCCTCTCCTACAATATTCCCAGCATGTTCTAGGCCATTTTCATTCTTGCTTTCATTAGTTAGTGGATAGGCCCTTCTTCTTTCACTGTACTGTGAACACCTTTGAACTCAAAGGCTGCATTTGGATTAGTGTATTTATGGCGTAGTGCCCAATACAAAAATGAGGTTTACAGAGAACAAATATCATGCTGTGTTTGTCTTATATGACACTTAATGCTTTTTCTCTTAGGACCACACATATTATAATAATGATATGCCGTGTTGTAATTGTGTTGTGTGCTGTTATCATGTACCTTTCACCTCATTTATTCACTCATGAATGTGCTCTTCCAAATGGCACCCTCAGAAACCTCTGATTTCAGTAAGAATGGCATTTGTTAAAATATTTAAGGATATTGCCTTCTCATATAGTTTAGGAATTATCCAAGAAAACCAGCTTTACTAATTATTATAACCTAAAATAGCGCTGTTCAGCATGGTCATCACAGTTTGCCTCTTTTGAATTCTTCTGGTTATGTTTTAAAATACCTCAATCCCAAATTTAGAAAGTTTGAGTATATTTAGTACAGATGATTGTGAAATACCATTACAGTAAATTTTACCTAAAGGCATAAGCAAATAAATGTATGAATGAATGAATGAAGAAAAGAAATATGACAAACTGTAGAGATAGACTAAAATTATTCCAATATATTTATGTGAGCAAAATGAAACAAAAATGACAGTAAGTCCCCGTCATTGTCTGATAGTGTTGACCTGCATTTGCTGTGTTGAATAAGGAGCTTTATGTCCTGACAGGTGTGTCAGTATTTTGCATTTGAGTTCTCATCATCTGATAACTGGGATCTTTCTTTGAAGTTTCCCTTTCAGTCCTCCACCCTTGGGATTCAAGACTTCGAGCCTATTTAAGCTTCTTTCCTCATAAATTCTTATTTTGCTCCATACCATCTTTTTCTTCTCTTTCGTTCCAGTTATTAGATTTTCTGACACCTTATTGCAAGATCCTCTTATCTTTACCACCATGAACTTTTAAGGTCTTAGTGACATATATAGGTCCCAAGCACAGATCCTTTCAGAGTACACAGAAGACAAGGATGTCCTTAGAAAACAAACTGAGAACCCTACACCTCCAAATAGGGCAAATAGAAAAAGAAATTTTAATAGTGTCAATTTCAGGTTACCAGTAGCAGAACTAGGTGATAATAAAGTCAGTCTCTAAGTGGTTTAGACAATAAGCTATAAGGTCGTGAGGTTTTGTATTAGCTAGAGTGGTAAAATATTCTTCCCTGTTTTTGTATTCATATAAGTACATAACAATTAAAAATAGATGATTTCGATTTTGAACTTTTAAACAGTATTAAAACAGTTACCTTTTGATTGCCTTCTTTTGTGGTGTATTTAAAGAAAAACTGCAAGCAAAATGAACATTTCGCTTAACAAAACCCTTTGCTATATTAGACTCAAGAACCATATTCTGTATTTTTAATGTTCTAAAAAGGTACATATGTTGCTTAGGAAAGAAAAACAGGCACTTAGTAAGCTGTTCATAGCTTTTCCAGAATACATAAAGAGCTTCAGTGATATTGTGTCAAATGGTTTTCAATATACAAAGTTTTTAGTTTTTAACAAATGGATCACCTTTTGAAAAGAAATTGTGGCAACTGAAAAAAATGTTTAAGAAAGTCATGAGCAGGACTGGTCTCTGTTAAAGATGAATGACACACCTTTCACTGATGCTCCTGTGCCTTTGTGGTCACTGTAGACCTCTGTGTGAAATAGATGGCTTTAACAGAAATCAAGTAAAGATTGGGACCTATATAGCTAAAGTATTTTTAAGAAAATCAAGTCATTTAATGTATTATGAAACATTTTCTATATCAGTCTTTTCAAATTGCAAGGACTTCTCAATTCTTTTCCTTTTGGCCTGCCTACATTTCACATATCTAAAAAAGTTTGATAATAAAGTGATGCCCTTGTAAGCATTAATGAGTGTTATAGTACATTTTGAAATGGTTATTTGAAACATATGTCTTTGTGGAATATTGTCTGTCAAATTACAAAAGAAAGGCTCTTCAAGTTTCAAATAGAACAGATTGGTGCGAGATTTTTGTTGTTGTTGTTTATTTTTGGTCCCTAACTGTCAGGCCGTTAGCATCTCCTTTGGCCTTTAAAACACACGTGCTCGTGTTCTTATACCCGGTATCCCTCTGCCTGGAGACAAGCCTACACTGAGTAGAGGCTGACTAAGATGCTAGTGTTGTGAGTGTCTTTGCTCTCTATGTTCTTCTCTGTACCAAAATATCTCATTTTGGTTAGGCAGCGAAATACTTTCCATTTGATTATTAATAAAAATGTATTGAGGTACAGTGAACATAACATAAACTAGCCATTTTGAAGTTAACCAGTCTGTCCCCAGTTGTATGCAATCACCATTTCTGTTTAGTTTCAAAATATTTCCAAGTAAAACCCCTCAAACTATTATAGTTTCTTCTAATTCCCTCTTCTCCAATGAATGGCAATCTCTAATCTGCGTCTTGTGTCTAGAGATTTATGTATGCATTTAAGTTTAATCATATGATAGGTGACTTTCTCTGTTTGATTTCTTAGCCTTACCATGTTCTTCTATCTTTTAGCATGAATCATTAGCTTATTCTCTTTGACTGAGTAATTCTCCAGAGTTTTTATATACTACAGTTTACTTTTTTATCTCCTGAATATTTGGATTATTTCTACCTTGAGGCCATTTATAGAGCCTATTACTGGAGATTATCATCAAAAGAAGCTTCCTCCAAAAACACTTGAAGTCGGGGAGTTCATAGTTGCAGCACCATTGGGCTAAATCTGGTATTAACCTGCTATTAATGATCATTTTTGTTGTAGACTTGCTGAAATATATTAATATGTAATAAATGTGCACAGTACCTATGGACTGTATATATGATACTATATATGTAATTATCATTTTTATTTTGAAATAAAGCTGTTATTGTATCTATATAATATATGGAATGATGTTATGGTATATAGACATGAAAAAGATTTTTTTTACATATAAGTAGTATTGATTCTGTTCAACATTAAATTTGGAAACTTGGGTTGGAAAAATGGATAAATAAATAAGTCTGGCCCAAATCTCCAGTAAACAACAGCTTTAAGTGTATTCTGTCAATTAATGAAGAGCTATTGAAAAAAAATTATCTGGCGTGTGTGTGTGTGTGTGTGTGTAGTTACGCAGCCAAGGCTTTCCCTTTTGAAACAATTTGTACATTACATAAACCTAAATTCCCCATCCAAGTATCATTTCAGGACAGGCAAGCTTAAATAATGGAGGCAATGGGGAGCCATAATAGTACGATAATGTACTCTGGTGTGGTTTGGAAGGCTTTAGGAAACATTTGGAACTATTTTTCTCATAAAGTCACTTAACTATTGAAGTGTTATGATAGCATTTCCCTCTGTGTTGTGTACAATACAAAAGAAGTCCAGTTAAAGGAGACACCAGTTCTTAGAATCATGATTAGAGGGATTTCTACCCCCCAGAAAATTACAAGTGCTGTTAACATGTGATTAGTTTAATAATAATAATAGTGAAATAAGGAAGAGTAAGATATTTTAGGCTGTCCCATTTACTTTTAAATGCTCATTTCTGTGCAGTTTTAGTTAGCAAAAGTACATTGGAAAAGCTTGAATGAATGGAAAAGGACCTGCGTTTTTCAGAATAAACATGCTCTAACTAAATTGTATGATGTTTCATTCTTAATGTGTATTTCTAACTAGGTTATAAGGTAGTTTTGCTCTCAAAACTGTTGAAGTAAATAATGTTTAAATGTTTTACTTGCGCCATTATTATTGGTCTCTTTGAAACTTGACAGATATGTGCCTCAGAGGTTCCACACATCTGTCAAGCGTTAACTTGAATTAAGTTCCCTTGTGAGTTAATAACCATTATATTCTTTGCATCTGATATATAGGTTTTCAATGATTATCTTTTCTTATTATAAAATAACTGTCTTTTTATAATTCAAATTATTAAACTAATTAAAAGTATAAAGCATTTTAAGCTAAATAGCTTGCTGAATAAGAAAATGAAAAGTTCTCATGTATGCATTTCTTTTTTAAGAAGTATAAAACTGTCTGCTAAAGTTAAGCTTAAATTCCATTTCACATGAAAGTTGCCCTGCTATCTGTTATCACAGATTACTGGAGATATGGCTGAACAACAAATCAGAATGGATAAATTTCTTTGTCAGTAAACAGAGAGACTGAATCTCGAAAAAATATAATTGTTTTAGGTCATCAATAAAGTGTCATTCCCTACCTCTGCCTCATAATACCTTAAAACATAACAAAACAAAGCTTTAACTCAGGTTTCAGGTAATTTCAAGGAGACAGAAGAATTTTCAAGTCACCATTGACTTTAATTGAACTACACTAAAACTTAGAACCAATGTATTTTAGTACAATAGAATGAGGAGCATCAACATCTTTAATTTTAAACTCACTTTTTCCTGAGCAAACTGGAATTGAAATGGAATATAAATCTAAGCACCCCCCCAACCTCACATTCTCTTGCATTCTCAGTAAAAAATAAATAAATAAAATGTAAAACACAAGCTAGTAACATGTGTCTTACTTTTAATATAAGGAAAGTGATTGTGGTTTCAAGGCCAAGTTTAGTGCTGGTTTCTGCATTTCAGTAGTGGACAGGATGGAATAATCTCTGCAGTGTATCAGCTGCCACAGCAGGCAGACAAATAGTAACAAAACACCAGACCACTATGAATTCGTGTGCAGACATGTAGAGGAATCACCAACTTTTCTGGAATTGGCATTAGTTAAGTTGAAACCTAGAAGGCATACTTGGCAGGACACTATTTTAATATGTGATTTTTTTAAAAAAGTAATACAATAATATTTAATTCTTGTGTATCTTTTATTTCAATGCCAGGTTTTGAATTCAAGAACCTTCTTTTTGGTTATTTGATACTTTACCACCTGAGCTTATCCAGACATGCTTTTTGCTGCTTATTTTGGAAATTTTTCTGCCTGGCCTATCTTCCAAATTCAATCCACTGAATTTCAGCCTTCTTAGTATCTAGGGCTATAGCTGCATTGTCAGCTATCTTAAGATATTTTCCTGAATGTCTCTGTGTATCTATATATTTTCCCTCACTTAAACCCATTTCCTCTAATTATGCCCTCTTGAGCAAAGAACAAACAGCAATGAATTAGTGGAGCCCTTTATAATACAAGAATTCTGAATATTCAAAAACCTGCTCTGCTCAGCTTTGTTCTGTGGGATGATTGCATTCATTTCCTGTGCTCTTTTTTTCCTGTATCTGTGATACTATAGTATAATATGAGGATCATATTTAGCCATGCCCCAGGTTTCTATCATAGCCATGCTAAAATTCTTACAATTTCTTCAGTGATAGAAGGCATAAAGGAGAGAAGAGAAGGCAGTATGTTTTATTATTCATAAATATTTCTTTCAACCATACCTGAGTTTGTTAGTACAGTAACTTTAAGAAAGCCCCCATAATTGGGTGCTGGCTGCCAGAGGAGCCAAACACATGTAAGAAGTTTGAGCCCTTCAACCCCATTCTTGTTCTGACCTCCCAGGAAAAGAAAGGAGCTGAAGATAGTTTACTCACTAAGGGTAAATGATTTAATCAGTCTTGCTTACATACTACATTCTGCATAACCACCATAAACGATACAGTCAGAGAAATGACATGTTGATGACTACATGAGTATTGAAAGAGTAGTGAATTTAAACAGGGGTAGAGCCCCATTCTCCTTCCCTAGAGTGTGTCTTACATATTTCCTCCCCTTGGCTGTTCCTGAGTAACTGTGTTCTTATGTAGTAAACTAGTCATTTGATAAGTCAATGTTTTCCTATGTTCTGTGGATCAAAAAAGAAAG
>NW_012267342.1:2285252-2332440 GCF_000151885.1 Dipodomys ordii
AAACTGTGGAAACCTCCAGTTTATAGCCAATTGGTAAGAAGTACCTGTGGCCCAAACTTGACATCCTAAATTATGGTGTCTTGTTGAACTGACTCTTTAACCTGGGGAAACTGATAGAAATATCAGGTAAACAATGGCAAAAATTAATTGAATTATGGAATGGCTTTTTAATGTTTTTTATTGTAAAAATAGTGTACAGAGGGGTTACAGTTACATGAGTAAGGTAATGAGTACATTTCCTGTTGATCATTGTTACCTCCTCATTTGTTTTTCCCGTATCATCCCTTCCCTCCCCACCTTCCCAACTCCCCCCTCCCCTCCCAATTTGTAAAGTTCATTTACTACAGTGTCTTATACATCTCATTGTTACAATGAGCCATCCTGTATTCTTGTTAAAGCATTTTGTTATTTCCCTTCCCCTCCCCAAATTAGAAAAATGTATATACAAGATTCAGGACACTGACATCAAATACAGTGAAAACAGGAGTGAATGGCTTTTGATGTTGGAGACTTACACAGTGTGGGAAAATCTACACACATTTGGCTTCAGAGATGTTGAAGTCAGTGTGGAGAAAGCAATTTTTTGTTTGGTTTCAATACTTTCCTGAAAGTACTCATTACTTTATAATCAATGTTCATTTGTTTCTTGAGGTATTTTCTATACTGTCTTTCCTATCAGTGACACCTACTTTTTCACTGTTACCTATGCATGTAATAAATTCTATTTCGTGATGTTAAGTGGCCTCTTTTGCTTTAAGTTCTGATCATTTCCACATCTCGAATTCACTCTCCATTCCAGTTTGTCTGATTTAAGTCCAGAAAAGTAGTTTCTCTATTTGGATCATCTGCTGTCTTAGAGCAAAGTAAGTCAAGAATTTATCTGATGTGTTTTTGCCAAGCAAGATTCCAGATGGTGTCCTCATGGCTGAAGTCTCCCACCCCTAGTTGATGTTACTTTTGCATGAGTTTCATAATCTTTGTTCCCAAACCACGTCCTTTACCTGGCCTGGCAGTCTGGAGTGCATCTTCAAAAAAATAAAAGTATGTCACTGCAGCTTTTTATCTTTCCTCCAAAGGGTTTTTACCTTTGGGATTATAATTTACAAGACACATATTATGATCTTTGTGATATACCTGGCTCTCATTTAAGAAATAATTTTTTCTTGAAAACAAAGTTTTCCTTTTAACCAGAGTTTATTTTTAACCATATCACTAATTCTAAAAAACTAGCCTTTATTAAGCAAGTACTAGGACCACATTTAGTGTAAGATTACCACCACCCATGGATGCTAATAATAATTTTCTCTTTTTTGACTGTGAAAGACTGACTGAAGCTTGGGAAAGGTAAGTGGCTTGTTTTAGGCTATACTGCTAGACGGTAACAAGACCAGAATTTGTACCCAGAATCCTTATATTCCACAGCTTACATTCTTAGAAGACTACTTCCTGTCATTCACTTCCTTGCTACTTGTTAGAGTATAACAGTTAAATCTGCCTCTTTATGTAGTCTTTCTGTGGTGATATGTAGAACCCATGGGCACCATCCCTGTTGACATTACTGTAAAATTTTCCTTGATCTGTCTAGGCATTTGTACCATTTGCTATTTTGTTTCATCCTTCATAGTTCCAAGTTTTACGAAGGGTCTATCTCTCTTCCATAATTTCCTTTAAACTTTCTTTCTTTCCTTCTGTCTTCCTTCTTTCCTTCCTTCCTTCCTTCCTTCCTTCCTTCCTTCCTTCCTTCCTTCCTTCCTTCCTTCCTTCTCTGTTCTTTCTTTTCTTTCTTTCTTTGGTTGGTGGATTGATTACTAGGACTTGAATACATGTCCTTGTTTTGTTAGGCAGGTATTCTACTACTTGAGCTACCTCTGCCTTATTATTTTTCTCTTTTTTTGTTTTAATTGTTTTGGGATAGGGTCTTGAGTTTTTATCTAGGATCAACATTATGATCCTCCTACCTATGCCCTCCCACATATGTGGAATTACACATACTTCCTAGCATTCTGAGCTTGTTGTTGGAAATGTGGTTTTGCTAACCTTTTCTAGGGCTGGCTTCAAATAGTTATACTCCATATCTCCTCCTCTTGAGTAGCTGGGATGAAAAGTGAAAGCTTGATGTTGACAAATTAGGGGTATTCTTTCCCAGCTTCATATAAAATGTTTGTCTATTATACATTTCCTTGTTGGTAGTCAATGATACCATTTTTAGACTTATTCATTTTGTAACCTGTTGGTTTCTTATTTCAATCTTCTCTTCCAAGGATATAGTTTCACTTTAAAAAAGGACAAATAACAACTATATCTTCCCACCACATTTGAGTCCCTGAATTTTCTTCCTGGACATCAGTTATGACAGTGGCACATTAGAACTGCCTGATAGAAAAATAATAACAGTTTTTAGACCCTACCATAGGCCAACTGAGTTAGAGAATCTAGGGGTGAATAGTTGACATCGATAGTGTTTTAAAAACTCTTCAGTATTTTAAAACTTATAATGTACAGCCACAGTAAGATATGCAGCATTATGAGCTTTGTCTGGCAGTAGCATTCATTCCCACTCTAATGAACAGAAGTGGGTACATTTTATGAGTCTTGGCAGACTCCATCTCACACTAAGATTCATGCTGTAGGAAGACAACGTGTTTCTTACTTAGTTTGGCTACAGCCTTGCTACAGCTTTGTTCACAGAAATGAACAAGATCCATGAGGATTCTCTTCTGACTGCAATTAGTAACAGCATTGTGCCTACCTCCTGAGGCCTGACAATAACTCCCAGAGCTTTGTGTTGCCTCTTCAATCACCCTCTGTGGAGAGCCCTGCACCTTTGGTTTTCTTCCAACTGCACAATTCTCTTCCTGTCTCTCTTGGCACATAAACTTTTGCTGACTCTTCTCTTATTTTCCTCTAGATTTGCAACATCTTTTCTCTGTGTGTGTGTGTGTGTGTGTGTGTGTGTGTGTGTGTGTATGAACATGCATGTGTGCGATTTCCTCCTAAGAAGCCTTCTATCTTTGTAACTTTGCTAGAATCTCAGTCAGAGATATATACATCAATGTAGTAGGAAAAGAAATTAGAGCTATTCTAAGCAAGAACATAAACAAAATACTATGTTACAAATAGCCTCTTTTCTAGAGATTACTCTAGATTAACTAATGAGAAAATAAAACAGAAGAGCATGATACCAACAGTCTTGTGATATATATTCATTCATACATATGCATCGCGGAGATAATATCTGGAGGAAGGTATGCCTGGTAATGAACATTTTTAGAGAAAGCAGAGAAGGGAGCTCAGAATGTCTGAACTATATCAGTGAAAGTGTCCTGATGGTGTTCAATATGAAAAAAATTATCTCAAAGAGATTATGAGATCTATCAAGTTTGTTGGCTGCAATAAAGTAGTCTAGAAGAAGCATTATGAGCAAGTTTTATTGTGAAGAATAATAACTTATAGTCAAAGTATGCATGTGTTAAAATAGAACAGGGTAATTTGTGAAATAATTTTAAGAAGTGGGAAGGAAGGACTAGGGAGAGTGATGGAGAGGGTGAGTTTGATTGGAGCACATTATGCGCATGTGTGGAAATGTCACAATGAAATCCACTCCCACCTCCCCACCCCCGTACAACTAACATGTTTTTAAAATATTTGATTAGATTAAGAAAATGTTAAAAGTCTATTTCTTAAAACAGTATTATGTGTTATCTATGCATCTTTTCTCCCAATAAACTTAGCATCTAACTAAAGTTATATAGATTTGAAAAGCTGATGAATGTTTTAGTAATCTTACAGAGAGCATTCAACAGAATCCTGATATTATCCAACAAAAACGTGAAGTTGCTTTTAAAAATATTTTACCCATATAACCTTGTTCAGTTAAAGGAAAACTGAAAGGGATTGCCAGAAAGAGACAATGTTTTTTGTTTTTTGTTTTTGGTGGTTTTTTTTTTTTTTTGCTTTTACCTTCTATATGTCTATACAAGGGCTATGGCATAGTAGGTGAATACTACTCAATACTTAGCTACTAGCTGTGACCCAATAGTGTTTTGACTGAGAGAAAGTGCAAGAAGGGAAAGACTTCTGAAGGGTGAGGATTTTCATACTGGTTCTAGTCATGAAGTTCTGTCCTATTCATTCTTTTCCTCTTGAGCTTTGCTACAAGGCATTTCTTATGGTAGATTGTCAAGTATCTGTGCTTAGCAATCAACTTAAATCATGCTCCTCAGAAGGGTTTTTCCCAGCCCTCCAACTTGCCTTTGAGTGCCAGATGTAGCTGTACTAATTAGAAATAATGAAAGGAGACAAGAAACAAAGGAAGGCATGTTGTTATCATTATGGTTGCTATCCTCACTACTTAGATTTTTGGGAAGTTTTACACCACTACTATCAGTGCAAGGTGAGGAATTCACTGGTGTTATCAAGACAATGTATAAAAAGTATAAAAAATTTTCAGTTCTTGGAGTTTTCTGTATCTCCCTCTAAGTATGATATCCAAAACAACAGCAACCACATTGTCCATGGTAAGAATATTTATTTTCTTTCTAGAGCAGTTGGTTATCTATCAATAAATAGATTTATTAATATATAACCCATGCTGTGTATCAACTCTACTTACTCCATTGCCTTATGCCTTAACCTAGGTAATTGTTCATATTTAACAATAGTGGAGAATTCAAATATTTGAGTATGTTATTTTCTTTATGGATATTTACCCATTAGATTTTTGACCCTATAACTTGTGTCTAATGTAGTTTGTTCCAAAGATCCCTTGATAAACCCTTCCTCTTAGAGGAATTTTTGCAGGTATACCTTCCACAGGTACACCTTCCAGCCCTGTGTCTTAGACATAGATGATACCTCTTTGAGAGATCAGTCTAATAAGCATTGTTATTCATTCTGAACTAAATACAAATAAAACAATTTGGAATGTTTACAGTTTTGGGTACAAGTTTCTTTGCCATTAACTCTTGCAGGTTTTTTTTAAGCTAGGCAGCAGAAATAACTAAATATGTATCTTTTGTAGAGTGCATGCATATTGATTTCCAGTAGAGAGTAATACTTATTTGTGAGAAGATAATCTACCTGGTGTGTTCTTTATTAATGGAAGTCCAGGACATTGAATTGTCGCATGGTCTTGTCCATATAGTTCCAATAGTGAACAGTGACCTTGTATTCTCTATGATGTGGCTTGGGCCAGGGGTTGTGAGACCAACAGAACACAGCTTCATCTTACATTTGGAACTTTTGTATGACTGGAACTTCAAAAGCTGTAATGACTAAAAGTTTATTCCACTACAAGTGTAAATTAAGAGAATGATATTTCTTAAGGTTCATGAAAATAAGAGACTTAAAAATAAGTGTTCATTATAATTCTTCAGATTCACTTTCTCTAGCACTTAACATTCATTTTGCAAAACTGAAACTTTTTTTAAAGCAACTATATTTTGAACAGTTATATATTTTATTGTACTTTACTCTATCAGCAGTCCTATGGCCTTTTTAGAAAGGATTATAACATTAATCCGAGATGAGTAATGAGTCTGCTCTTAGAAGACCATGGTTTCTTTCTGTCAAAATAGTTTCTATATTATTACACTTAAGACTTTTTAAAATCCTTCTAAGAAAGGACAAATACTATTTACCAAAAGCATTATTAGGTGAGCAGAATTCTATTCTTAAAACTGTTAACTTGATTGAAAGAGTTTAAACATTGAAGGCCTTCACTCTTAAGACAATTTTCACTCTTAAGACAATTTTACAGCACAAAAATGAGTCCAAAGAGTGTTCTACATCTTACATATAAATCTAAATTCAAATTAACTTTTCACCAATCAGAACTCAGAGTGAATATCAATGTTGATCATAGAGAGATGTTTCTAATTAACTAACTTTAAAGCCCTATCTTAATCACTTAGGGCATTCTTGTGCACATCTGCGCTGCAGGAGTAACTGGATTACCTCCATGGTGTGTGTGTGTCTGGGTGTGCGTGTGTGTTTAAAGCCATGCTATAACTCTATCCAAATGCAATTCAGGACTGCTTTAAAGTTTAGAAGCAAATGTGTACTTTGTAATATAGTTTAGAAACTGAAACTCCCTCCTACCTTATGTGTTCGTCTCTTGTAAATTGGGCTTGTTTGTGGTGGGTAGCCATTTCAAATACTGTGACACATACATCCCAGAATTTTTTCCCTCATACTTCGATCTAACCTAAATGAGCACCAGAAGCAGAGCCTCTCATGTGGTTTTGCTTCATCTGACAATGACATCAGTATCTTTCCATCGCCTTAGTTTCATAAAAATTGTGCCCAGAATCTGTGGCAGTGCCAGTAAAGGAAACTGAGTCTTCTCAGTAACTTTTCATTAGTATAAAGGAGGTGAAATAAATGATAAACAACTAAAGCCTGACATGGCAACACAGCATGAGGCTGCAATACACAAAGTTTGATTCTTTTCTTGTGAATGTTTTCTAAGGCTTTTATGCCTTTTGCATGTCTTGTATGTAAGTTACAGATCAGTGTAAAATAATTTAAATTCAGATATTTATAGACGTCCTACAAGATCAGATGGCTCTTGCCTATGTTTTTCCTATTCAGGAATTCAGATAGACATTATCTATAACAAACTAAGCAGCACATCACCTCCAGTCAGGTTAAAAAAGATGCATATGCCTTTTCCTTTTCCCACTTTATAAAGTTGCCAATAGTCACAACCACCTTTGCTTTTATATTTTAATTGAAAATAGTTTCTGTAGATTTGCAGTTGAGGTCACATATTCTCACTGTGGAAACTAAAAATATAGACAAAATAGGGGAAGTATGCTTATAAATTAAATTTTACTGTGCTTAGCTTGTCACTTGGAGATTTGATACTGGTGATGAGGATAAAAGGTGGTTATTTGAGTGTGGGTTTATACTAAAAATGTATTTGAGTATAACTGCTTAGCTAGGTGCTGTGCTAAGTGATTTATGTAAATTTGCTGATTTAATCCTCTCCATAGTCCACTGATGTAACTAATAGTATTAATCCTCCTTCATACATGAGGAAGCAGAAACCCAGAGATGTTAATTGAATTGCCTGAAGTCACACAGCTACCAAGTTACATAGCTGCAGAGCTAATCAAACCTGACATTGAGCCTCATTGATTTCTTTCTTTCTCTTTTTTCTTTTGAAGCAAAGTTTCACTAAGGCAGGTGTGATGGTAATGGGTTATCAGGCCCTAATATCACTGCGTATCTCAGGCTGGTCTAGAAATCATTGTGTAGCCTGGGCTGTCCTCACATTCATGAACCTCTTGCTGTAATCTTCCAAGTTCTGGGATTATAAGCATGTGCTACTGAGTGTCATTGATTTATAAGTGTTAGCAATTACTTCTATATCGATTATGTATGTTTAGATGTTTCTTATACTTTTATAAGTTGCCTTTCAGTTGTATCTATGAAACTTTAGATATAGTGACATACATTATTTTTTTACACACAAATCAATTCTTTACACTTGTAGGATTTGTCTTTTTTTAAAAACCATTTCTGTTAGTAGATTATAATGTTGAAGAGGGAAAAAGTGATAAGGATACTGGAAGAAAGTAATCACAAGTCAGAAAACCATAGTCTTTGTGCTCAAAATTGTCACCAATGGAAAGAAAATGAAGCTGAAAGTATGATTGAGGTAGTGATAGAAGGAAAACTCAAGCATTCCTCATTATATGCTAGACTCCCTCAGCTGTGGAGTCCAGACTGTTCCTCACCAGGCAAGTCCAGTCCAGCCTCCTCTCCTCCCTGACTCTCTAGCATCAGAGTGGGACTGAGAGATATGTGAGGAAAAAGAGACTGGGGCTGTTCCACACTGATAATTTTGGAGGATCTCTCTTGAGTGTTGCATCTCTTTTGTCAGACAATAGCCAGATGCCACTCTTGTGAGCCATAATGGTCAGGTCTTTGGAGACTCTCTGTAGATAGTGCACACAGAGAAGAAGTATTGCCATTTCATGGCTATGACCCTGTCTGGGTAACTTCTATTCATATCCTTTCAAGTTCTGCCCCAGAAAGATGTTCATTGCTTTGACAGCAACATTCTTAAACATAATCCTTTCAATATAGTATGACCTTGACTTGCTTCAACCAGGCCTATCAAGTGTTCCCCTTCCTTACAACTGACACAAATTCTGGCAACTTCCAATGCTGCCATTTCTACTTACTCTGCCATGTGGACAACTATGACTGGCCTTCTGTCTTTACAGTATTGTAGTTATGATTCCTACCCCATATTAGCAGGGCAAGCAAGAGTGCTGTGCTCTTAGGGTAGAAGGAGGCAGTCTGTTAAGTTTCTTCAGTTTGTCAGTCACCCAGCTTAGGGAAGTCAATGACAGATTCCCTTTCTGGCAGTCATCCTTATCTCGATGAGAGTTCTCATGGAATATATCTACTCCTGAGGATGTACTCCCTAATCTCTACCTTCATCTTCTTCAGGCAATTCAGAAACTGATAGGTCAGAAAGTGATAGGCCAGTATTTTGTTCTTCAACAAATCCTGGAGAGATGTGCCTAGCACCTCTATTTTGAATGAGTTTTTTATTCATCGTTAGCAGTAGAACCTTAGCTGAAATGTTAAAATGATGGGGAAAGTCCCTATAACATAGAATTTCCTTACAAATGGGGGAGTGTCATTCTTTCTGATGGAAGAATTATATATATATATATATATATATATATAATTCTTCCATATATATTCATGATCCATTCATCTACCTAGGGGCATCTGGGTTGGTTCCATATCTTAGCTATGGTGAATAATGCTGCAGTAAGCATAGTTGTGCTGGTAGCTTTAGTATGACCTTGTTTGTGATCATTTGGATAAATGCCCAGAAATGGGATTGCTGGATCATAGGGGAGCTCTGTGTTTAGTTTTTTAAGGAACCTCCATACTGCTTTTCAGCATATACGTTTATCTGAATTAGGGAAGGGAAGGGGAACAACAAAATTGCAAGACAAAGGACAAGGGAGGAACCAATGCAACAGCAGTACTCACAAGATAGAATGTTAGAAATTATCTGTACAACTTTGGGGGGGGTTGGGAAGGGGAAAGTGGGAGAAAAATGAGGAAGGGGGAAACAACTTCAACCAGAAATGTACTTATTACCTTACTTATGTAACTGAAACCCCTCTGTCCATCACTTTGGCAATACAAAATAAATAAAATATTTTTTTAAAACATAAAATTAATTTGTGTTATGGAGATACCATTTATAGGGTTTTTTTTCCTTTTCAAAATGAATTGTCAGGTATGACAGATGCTTTCTGATTAGTGTGTTACCTTTTTAGTGGCTCAAGTCATCAACAAATTGATACTCATTTCTTCTAGAGATTACAATACAAAGAAAAAAATTACATCAAAGGGAATGTTCTGTGTTGCAAAACCATTTCTGTATCACAGTGTGCAGTCCTTCAAGGCAGTATTTTGTTGATCTTAGTGACAACAAATTCAATATATCTAATAATACTGCATAGCAGGTCTTCATTCTCTTTCCTGTTGATGTGATAGCCACATTTTAATGAAATGTTATTTTGTATACTGTTTACATTGCAGATCAGGCATGAAGAACTGAGTTTGCTTAAGCAATAGCTGCACTGTTTATACTTTTATCTTTTTCCATCAAGAAATAATTGCCCTTCAACCAACCTTACTTCTTTCTACTTCATATATGTAAACCACCTAAATAAAACATACTCCAAACTCTTACACATCAGTATACAGAAACAGTCAAGACCCAGAAGATCATAGAATATTGTGTGAATAACCCTTCCCTCCTCATTCACTCTGCAACTGCATATTGAGCATCTATTGTGGGCCATAACACTGCTAGGAGGTACAGTTGATTTTGCTCATTTATTTACTACAGGGAAGTAAAGAATAAGATTTGTTTTAATTCAAGTTCTATAAAATTGAAATGTTATTTCTGGCTAACAAAGATATTATAACAAGTCTTTTGGTATCTCATTGGCTTGTTGCCTACAATTCTCTGTTGGAATACGTCTACACATGGATTGGTTTTAAATGGCTTTCCACAGTTTACTGCAAGGCCATCTGGCCATTTGCTGCCTGTACTCCCAAACTAACTTTTAGTTCTAGAATAATCTGGCTTTTGACACCCTTAGGACTCAGTAATGCCCTGGCATACAAGATTGAAGTATTAAATGTTTATAGAAGGCATGTATTGACTGTTCAGGTGACATGTGCAATACTTTAAAATAGCTTCTGCCAGCCAAATGCAAACTTTCCATACAGCTAAATTATAAAATGATTGCTTTCTTTAAGTTACAAGAAAAATTTTAATGTTATATGAGAATTCAATTGAGTAGTCACTATTTTACTAAGACATTTATTGTATCTAAAAGGTAACCTAGACCTAGTTTCCATTTATATTCAATTTAGTGTTTAAAGCGGTGTTTGTACATTTCTGTGCCCATGACCCACAAATGATATTTAATGAAAACTGCAAATGGATATAATATCTACTGAGAGCATTTGCCCGTACTAACAAATCCAACAAGGATATTTCAAGGGAGAAAATAAAAACCTCAATGCAAATAATGTTGAACCATATCCTGAAAGAGGACTATGAATTGTAGTCTTACAGAACCAACATTCTGTTTCTTTAAAAAGATTAAAAAAGGGAAGTCAGCCATGTAACTTTGTAATGTCTTTTAATTCTTTTTCCCTAAGAACAGAGATTTGAGTTTGAGTAAACTATAAATACACAGCAGTTGCTTATAACCTTAGTATATAACCTCAGTATGTCCCAGAATTTAGAAAACTGTTCAGGAGCTTCTGAAAATTAGTTCATGCTTATAAGAAGGGGTCAAACTTAGAGTCAAGCTTCTTTCTGTCAGCTTCTTTAGGTATCTCTGTAGTTCGTCACAGACATGCTGACCAATGCATAAAAACAAATTTACCATGTTCTTCAAAATACAGGAAGTGATTAAATAGGAGAAGTGTTACGATTTTGAAGGATAAAATTCCAATGTATGTCTAATAGGAGTTCCAGAAAAAAGTTTGAAAACTCTCATGCAGTACTCAAAGAAATTTCTGCATGAAATTTTCAGAGATTATAAATATAAAGCTTTATCAGGCTAATATATATATATTTAGATTAAAAAGTCAGGTCTAAAAAATTTTATGATTAAAATCCTACTATAGGCTCATGCCTGTAATCCTAGCTACTCAGGAGACTGAGATCTGAGGGTTGTGGTTCAAAGCCAGCCCAGGTAGGAAAGTCTGTAAGACTCTCATCTAAACCTATCAGAAAAGGCCAGAAGTGGCTCTGTGGCTCAAGTGGTAGAGGAAAAAGAAGCTCAGGGGCAGCACCCAGACCCTGAGCTTAAGCCCCAGGACCTATACAACAATAACAACAACAAAAACAAAAACAAATTATGTTCCTCATTCCTCCTCACTCTTGACCCCATGCTATACCCTACTCAGAAACTGCCACCTACTGAACTTGCCAAAGATCTTGTGATTTCTTTTTTAAAAAATCTTCTGACTTCTTGATTTATTTAATATGCCATGTTATCTATTGACTTCCTACCATAGAAATAGTGATTTAGTTATCTTTCTTGCAATATAAGCATGCTCATATGCATTTACTTCTCCTTATCCTAGCCCTCCAATATGACTATATCTCAACTTTTGGCTAAATAAATATTCTGTGTTTGCAGCATTATGGCTATGTGAAAGTGTTCCCTGCTGAGTCTCATTGTGTTCTATGATTAGATTTCTTTTCCTGAATAACTCTTCATTTTTCCTGGAGCTAATTATTGCTTTGACTTTATTAGCTTGGTCTGTGTTGCTATCACAAATCCATTCCTATACTCTATCATTATCACGAATTCATCTTCACAATATGGTCAACATCAGTAAATCTATCATGTCTGGATTTTTTTACTTGGACATCACATTCCCGAAGGCCTCTGTTTTCCTGCTCTTGTTTATTTATTTTTTTCTTTCTAGGCCCTTGGGTCAACTATGTCCTAGAACTTCATAGACTTGCTTTTTTTTTTTTTTTTTTAGCACATCTCCTAGTGTTTCCTAGGAAAAAGTATGTAAGAATTAAAAAATGTAAGAGCTTTCATTCCTGAAAATGACTGTAGCCTGCCTTACAGCTGGATCAGAATTAGCTGATTATTAAACTATTACAGAAAATAATTTTCCCTCAAAATTTGAGGTCATGTTTTATTATGTTTTTACTTTTTGTACTTTCTCATGAAGTCTGATTCATTTATTTCTTGACATATTGTATGTAACTTCCCTTACTCTCTCAGCAGAAAATTATTTAGATCTTCTTTATACCTAAGAAATCTGTAATTACTTAATGATTCTTCTTGGATTGAAATTTATTCCTTTATTTAGTTAGACATTCAATTTATGAATAGAACAATTTATTTTTCTTTTGTTATCTTCCCACAATTTTCTCGATTTGTTCGATTTCTACAAATCTCATAGGCTTAATTTGGCCTAATTTTATCTGTTTGCTTTTTTCCCCTTTGCTGTTGTTCTATAAAATTTTCTCAACTTTTATCTTCCAGCCATTCTATTCGTTTCTTTTGCTGTGAGATATTAATATATATACATATGTATATGTGTGTGTATCTATCTATCTATCTATCTATCTATCTATCTATCTATCTATCTATCTATCTATATATTGTATATATTTTTGCTGATGCTGGGGTTTGAAAAGTCAAAGCCTTGTGCTTGTCTTAGCTTATTTGCTTGACTGGTACTGTACTACTTGAGCCATATCCCCAGCCTTTTGCTGCTTTTTTGGGGACTGGAATGTCTTGGACTTCTCTTTTCAGTCTGCCTTTGATCTCAGACTCCTAAGTAGCTAGGATTGCCAGAGTGAGCCCCAGCACTCAGATCAGTTATAATATGGATACATGTGTGTGTTTCTGTATGTCTGTGTGTCTGTAGGTCTGTGCATGTACACATCTGTGCACTCTGGCCTTGGGGCTTGAATTCAGGTACTTGATACTGACCCTGAGCTTTATTTTGCTAAAGGTTTAGCACTCTACCACTTGAGCCATACCCCTACTTCTAGCCTTTTGGTGATTAATTGGAGGTATTACTCTCATGGACTTTCCTGGCTGGGCTGGCTTCAAAATACAATCCTTGTATCTCAGCCTCCTGAGTTGCTAGGATTATAGACGTGGACCACCAGTTCCTGGATAATATTTTTAATTATTAGTACTCCTTATTCTTGGATGTTGTTTTTTTTTCTGTTCTCCAAATGAGCACAGTTCCTTCCAGGTTTTCACTATTCCTGTGTTAGTAATGATCTCTATCAATGCTATTCATTCATATTTTAGAATAAGACCCAGGTCATGTTGACTGGCACCTTTATTACAAGAGAAACAAACATATTTATTTGTTTGTGTGGCATTATCCACATATCTGTTTCTAGAGGAAATGTCCTGTAATCAGTCTCCATGAAGGGGAATCTGTAACTTTCCCAGAACCAAATGAGGAAAAGATACATTGGGGATGTCACTAATGAAAAATGAACTTAACAACTTTGGGGGGCGGAGGAGGAGTGTAGCCATGGAGATGGTAGGGGAAAAACAAAAGAGGAGGCAACAATGCTTGATAAGAAATGTACTCATTACTTTGCTCATGTAACTGTAACCCCTCTGTACAGTATTTTCACAATAAAAAACTTATGTAAAGAAAAATAAATGGGCATGATTTCATATCAGTTCGCTCACCTTTGCCCTTGCCTTTGTCTTATCTCCAGATCAACCTCTCCAGTTAGGCAAACTCCTCTATTCTACTGAGGTAGATGCCAGGGGAATTAGGTAGACAGTTGCCTTGCTCCATGGGAAAAAGGAGGTTATCATGGGGGTTGATAACAATTTATACAGAAGCTATCTATTCTGCTTCAGTTCTTTTCTGCAACTCTGTCTCCATGGACACCTCAAGTAACCAAACTCAGCCTTCTGAGTTTCTGTGGAGCCCATGAGCCTGCATCACAAGTACCTATATGCATACCCCGTCTCCTCTGTCTGCTCACTGTTTATCCGTTTGCTTTCCATCTTGTGAAAATTGATTATTATTTCTATTGAAAATTTTCCCAGTTTTTCTTTTTGTCCTTACGTCTTTCCTTTAAAAAAAAATCCCTACCATTCTTTTTTGAGGATACAAAATTTAGACCCACTAAACATTGCTGCCACATTTACCCCAATTTGCTCTTAACAGTGTAGCTAGAATGCTTATTCACACTCAATGTGACTGTAAATTTCTCAAAGGACTGCAAACACCTTCCCCTGAATTATTAATTGTAGAAATTGCTCATTTCTTGTGTGTCATCTTTTGTCCCTACACATCCTGTCTTCTCTGCTATTCTCTACCCCCTTAAAGCTGTGGCCATATTTTACTTGTTGGCTTTTGGCTATGTTCTGTCATGTTCTAGGCCCGTCCACACTTGGCCTTATTCTTAGCAAAGCTCAGTTAGTTAGCTTAGCATTACTACAGTGACATAATACTTACGATTTATAAACCACTTTCAGGGCTTCTTAAGGTACTTTAGTGATGCTACAAGAGATGTGGGGCTCCCTGATTAGTAAAAGCTGATAGGTAAATCCTTGTACATGTAAGACAGCTCCTCCTCCTTGTTTGGAAGAGTATTTTAGATTCATTAGGGAAATCTTTGTTCTTATATACATTAAATTAAGTGAGGTGAATGGAAGTTTCTTAAATGTTGCTTGAGTTAAAAGTAAAGGGAAAATGAGCAAATTAATGATGGAGTCAGTAAAGACAGTTTTAAAGAGGGCATGAATAATTTACAATGTCAGACCTAAGAGAACCAAATAAGTTAGTATGTAATATCACTGCCCACTTACTAAATGCTTCATAAATAGAGACACAACTTTTTGCACATCTCAGATTGACCACTTGTTGAATGAACATTATAGCCAATTTAATGCAGTAACTTATTCACTGACTGACAGAAAAATGTAAATGTACCTAAGGTGGCCTTAGGAATAACCCAGTGAGTATGGATAGTACATGGAGGAGAAAAGGCATAGAAAGTCTGTAAAAGAAATCCATGCTATCAATGTGAAGTAGAGAGCTTTCCTGGATTATGATAACATAGTTATTCTTATATGAACCAGAGAATTTAATCTTAGAGAGGTTTAGTGGAGGAGGAACTGGGGATAATGCAAAGTGTATGTTACCAAAAGTGGCTGTGGGTTTGAAAAATATTTGTTCTGGCAATACATAAGGCAGCTTTTCTTATTGTCATGCATTGATAAGAACTTTAAATTTGCTGTGTGGGAGAATTACATACAAAAGAGATTTGCATAAAAGTAAGAGAAACTACTATCTCTACTCACACAAGCAGACAGTTAAATTAGCAGTGTATACAATCTAAAACATTTTGAAACTAGGAAAGAATGGCAAATTCATAATTATTTAAGATAAATAATCCTAATCACATAAACTGTGTTGCCAAAAGAGGCCATGTAAGCAGATGGTATAAATGAGGTTATCTGGAAAGTGTTAGATTCTCAGAAATGACTCTTAGAAATAGTGATGGAAAGTAAAAATAAAAAGGAATATGCTCATGGGAACAGAGCTCTTGTTTCCTTATGATAGTCTCTTATTTCCCAGTTATTCAAAGGAGAGAAGACATCAGGAAATGATGAACCTTTAAACCAGGGGAGAGGAAGCCAAAGTTTCTCTTTTTGACAGGCTTTAGTGGAAGTCTGTCTTCACTAAGTGTCTCATCTCTGGCACAAGACCTGGCTAATGAGGCCAGGCTGATAACCACAAATTTTCTTTCAGTTCCAGCATGTATTTCTCAGGCTAGTAAGTAGCAAGGTTTTGCTTGTTACTTTTAACTGCAGCTAATTTCACTGGATCCTGTTTTCCTTTTACCAATTCTTTCTTTTCTAAACAAGACCTACTCGCCTCGTATATTTCACAGACTGCTGTCAATATTTCATGTTTTCTTTGAAAGTTTGCGCAATGGGAGACAAAATTTATTTCATGCACCAAACATAGCATTGAAACAACCCAGCCTAACTAGCTGCAGTGCTGTTGGATGTCTGTTCCTTCATTGGGTTTGTGTGGGTATGTGTAGATCATGATTGTTTCATCTATGGTTTGATTTTGTTCAAACAGCATTCTGCCAGGACTTTCTTGTTGAAACAGACTTCATTGACATGTGCCACCTATTTTATGACTATTAGCTCTCAGCCATTGCCAGTAAAGATGAGTGTGTAGCCATTCTCCAACTAACCAACCAAGTAGCATCTTCCTGTTTAATGCTATGGTTTCCAAACATATAGTTTTAATTATGATGTGTTTCCATTCTTTCATTTTTTTAATCTAGCAAAAATAGTGTGACAGGAGGTATAAAGAGAATATGTGTACACATTTGAATGCACTATCACGGTTTTTACTTGTATACTTTATAGGTCTCTATAAATCTGATCGCCATATAATTGATATATTCCACATATGTAGCTAACATGATTTTTTAATTATCTTTGTATTTGCTTATGTGGCTAAATTCTAAAAATGATAATTTTGTAATTAATTTCCAACACATTGTTTCGTAACACTGAATAGTTTTGTTGTAAATCACCCAAGGCCTTAGATCACTGAGCTGTCTAAATGTGTCTTCCCAGTTCATTTTGGAAAGTTATTTATTTTTGACTCCTATTTCCTTTCTTCTCAACTTGGTTTCCTTCCAAGACTCCATGGAAATCACTTGATAATGGGAGTTATACCATACAGGGAAGAACATATAAAAGAAACAAATAGTACATTAAAAAGAACAGCAACAAAGAAAACACCTCTTGTGTCCATATCTTGAGGTTCATTTCACTTAGCATCATCTTAAATGGTCATATGTACATAGCTTTTAACCCCTGTTGTCACTGGACTTGATTCTGGTGCCCTGCATCTTGAATATGCATTTTTCTCATTTTAGGAGGGGATGTGAAATAACAAAATGCTGAAACAAGGATATAGGTTGATCCATTGTAACAATGAGATGTACGAGACACTATATTGAAAATGAACTTTACAATTTGTGGGGAAGGGAAAGAAGGGGTCATAGGGGAAAAAACAAAGGAGGGGGTGACAATGCTCAATAGAAAATATACTTGTTACCTTACTCATGTACTTGTAACCCTTCTGTACAGTATCTTTACAATAAAAAAAAAAAAAGGCCAGATGCTAGTGGCTCACACCTGTAATCGTAGCTATTCAGGAAGCTGAGATCTGAGGATCGCAGTTCAAAGTCAGCCCAGGCAGGAAAGTCCGTGAAACTTATCTCCAATAAACCACCAGAAAACTGGAAATAGCACTGTGGCTCAAGTGGTAGAGCACTTGCCTTGAGCTGAAGAATTGAGGGACAGTGCCCAGGCCCAGAGTTCAAACCCTACGATCGACAAAAAAGAAAGAAAGGGAGAAAGAGAGGAAGAGAGAAAGAGAGGAAGAGAGAAAGAAAGAAAGGAAAAAAGGAAGGAAGGAAGGAATAAATCACTTTGATAAAAGTGTTTTGGGTTTTTTTGATTTTTGTTTTTTGTATGCTCTCATCTGTTTTAGCCTTGTACCATATTTTCTGTCAGTTTCTTCTGATACTTCTGATGCTTTTCAACTTCCTTTTGTCTACTAGTATGTCATATTGGTAGTTTGGCTTTCATCATTTTCTCTTTGAATACATTTCCCATTTTTTTCTTCCATCTCTGCTGTGTAAAAATAAGCCACTACCCATCTTGTTGCCCCATACTTTTCCAACACTGCATATACCTCCTTACATCTCAAGTAACATTTCCTAGAATATCCTTGTTGGCTATTAATTCTTAGGATACCTCTTTGTGGAGGTTTCTTATATTAAGTTTGGAAGATAATAATCATATTCTTGTTGTACATACTCAGTATGACTATTGAATGAACAAAAGAGTGAGTAGATGAAAATACAGTATTTAGTTGCATGTACTTTGGAAAGCTCTGTAATGAGGAAATGTGTCACATTGCCAATATTATACCTCCTGAACTTATGTTCCTTAAAACCTTCTCTGGTAACACCATCTCCATATTCCCATGGGATTAGTATTGTGCAAACCCAGCTTGTGAAACTGGTTAAAGGGATTGTACCACTCCTCTCTCCCTCAAAGCTGAGTTGTGTCTAAACATGCTGATTTTTTTCTCTGTTTCCTCTTTCCTACGTATTTGCTGTCTCATATGCAGGCTTATTTCCCTTAACACTCCCCTGTCTCTTCATTGATTCACCTTTGAAGTAACCATTTATTTCCTTATTCTTTCATCATTTTATACATTCTCTTCTTTCTCCATTATCATTCATCAATTTTCATCATGTTTAACAACCTATTGTCTTCCAAATCTGTTTCCCCAGAGTAAGACTATTAATGCTGTCTGTCTTGTGGACAGACATTATTAAAATCTTTCAAAAAGACATCTGTGAACATTGTATCCTACACTCTACCCATGACATCTTGGTTACCTTTTTGTTCACCCTGTTTCCTTCTTCTTGATTACCTCTCCTCATGAACTAAACATACTATAGTCTCTCAACTTTAGTAAAAATAAGCTTATAGGCAGTTTCCTTTGCCTGGTTTAAGCATCATTTAAAACTTACAATATAGTATTTTCTGGCAGATCTACTGAGGAAGGCATTTTGCCATTCTTGTAGTCCAGCTCTAGGTATGTTTGTGTGAACTTGTACAGAGATGGGTGGGAATGATGTAAATTTAGACCAAGATGGCACTCATCCCATCTTTGTCTTTAAACATTGCTTAACACAGTTCTGGAGTTTTGTGACAATATCTCAAGAAACAGAGTGGGGAAGAAGAGAGTTTGAGAGAAGAGGAAGGAGACTCTGCTTTACAGACTGGCTATTTGCTGAGGAGAGGGGGGAAGTGGGAGGTGGAAATCTCCTACATAGTAAATTCTCCTAGATAGTAACTGATTGAAAATGAGTGAGGTAATCAGATTATTTCTAGAAGTCAAGCCATTCCTAATAGCAGTTTTGAGAAATTCAAAATCAGGGTGAGATAGTCTGAGAATAAGAGGAACAGTATTGCGGGGAATGAGTAAATGACAAACCTGACAAATGCTCTCAGAGGCAGATTGCTGTGTTTCTTTGAATCGTTCTTTTCACTTTTTCAATTCTTACCTCAAGACCTGTTCTCTTCTCATTAGCACCTTCACCAGAGCTGGAGCTGGGGAAGAGAAAGGAAGTGTTCAGACATGTGCCTATTTGCATAGTCACTTCACTGAGTTAATGCCAGGACAGTGCAAATATACTGTCCAATTCCATAGAACAGCCAGCTTTCACTCCATCACTAAGATATTATTCTGTTTTCTCTCATAGAACAGTTTATTGCCAGGCTTCTCTTAACTGTACATTATAAATGGTGTCTGATTAAGAATGTTCTGGATGGGTTAATTAGTGTGGTGACTATTATTAAGCAAACTGCTTGTTAGTATTATGCCTATTTGATCTTGGTATTGATGTGAAGTAATTGACCATAGAGCTACATTTAGAAAAGCTGAAATAAAGTTTTCTTAATTTATATTATGGCAATAAATTGTTTATATTAAACATGTCTATAAAAATAGGAGTTTCATGGCACAGAGGACCAGAAAAGACTGTATGGGGTGGTGGATGGGGATTATTTTGTTTTGTCTTTAGAAATATTAATACATTTGTTCAGTTGGCTTCAAGACCAACTCTATTTAAACAAGGTAGTAAAAATTATTCCAGTTTCTGCTTTTATTATTGCTGCAGAATATATAAAAACTAAAGTGTTTTTTAACTTCTCAGCTAAAGAATGTGTCTTGTTAACTTCAATTAATTATTTAAATACTACTTTTAGTGATGACCACTATATAAATAGAATAAATAGACTATTAAAGAAAAATATGAAAATATACTATAAACAAGGGAACATATAACTTGTAGCCACCTTCTTGAAAGAACTGGATTGTTATCTATTTTATTTATTGGTATTTTGTCCAGTTCTATTATTAAGTTTCCCTAGCTGTAGAATTTCCATAGGGAGTTTATTCCATGAGCTAATAAATTATACCGTCAAGGAGTTTTTCTTAAAATTCAGCTTAAATTTTCCCATTCTTAATTTCATCTCATTACTCCTAGTTATATAACCCCTTGTACCATGCTAAATAATTATTCTTTTTCCTCAGAGACTCCTATTATGTATCCCTCTAGTTGTCACTTCACCAGGCTATTCATACTTAGCTCCTTTAATCTGTCCTCATAAATCAATTCTTCCATTGCTTTAATCATTATTATTGCTCTTCTCAGAACTCTGTAATTTTCAAACATATACAGTTCTCTGGGGCCCCAATGAAATCAGCATTCATGCAGTGTTCTCCTCTACAGACTCCATGTCTTCATTCCCTGTACAGCAGGATCTGGAACTCAGTGGCATCAATTTTCTCTAGGTCAACTAGAGCTTGCTCACCTTGTTAAACTCAGAAAAGTGTAAATGGTGTTCTTCCTGTGACCATCTTACAATCAAGGTTCATTCTGATTTTTTTTTCTATTTCATGAGACGTGTGAGCTGTTTTATTTACTGTCCCTAGTTAGATTCTCTGTCGCCTATTTCCTTATTCTTTACCACCTATCAAGTCAGTTGTCTGCAACCTGTGCTAATATTGGCTCTTAGTCACCCTTGAGAACACTTAGGAAATATGTTGAATAAATGTAAGCCTACCACCTTGCCCACAGCTAAATTCTTTGTCAGTTACCAATTCCATTGTTTACAACCCTTTAGCCAGTCTCCCATCTCTTTTAATTTGCAATTTTGTTCACATGCTGGCCACTACAAATGGATTTTATGACTAAGATGGGTCATGATACTATTTTCTAAAATGAAGATATGTTGTTTCTGTGTCCATTGATTTTTTTTCATGTGAATCATTTGCACACTAAGTTTGTAATTCTCTGAAAATCTTCGTCTAATCTTGCCTGGCATTTTTTGTCTGATATAAATAAGTAGGTAACTTCACTTGTTTTATTGTTGTTGGTCAGATATATACTCTTTCTTTTACCATTTTTTCTTTTCTTTGGGAGAAGCTAAAGCTGTTGTCATACTCACTTTGTTTTTACCCAATTTGGTGATCAAGAGGTTTTATTAAATGTATTTTAGTTCCTTAGAATCCCCTCAGTATTTTTAATTTTTTTTCAGGAAGGAAATTGATATGTTTTTTTATTTTTGGAGATGATCAGTAAAAAACTACAATCCATAAACACCTTGGTTTCTTCCCATTTTAAATCAAGGGCTTACTATAGCATACTTAGTGTATTATTATCACTCTTTACATTTTGTCTCTGCATACAGTCATTTGTTTATTGCTTGGGCATTCAGATATATTCCCTTGGTTTTTCTCCAACTATTTGGAATTAGAAGATACTTTGTGCCTCATAAACCAAGCAGAGAAGTCCCCAAAGCCAGCTTTCTTACTCTACAATGTGCATGATGTGCTATATACAGCCAAAGACTGTCTAGTTCACACAAATTCTGTGCTTCTCTTTAATGTCCTTCAGCAGCCCTGGATTGGCACTAGTTTGTAACTTCTTTCCCTATCATATGAAACCAGTTTCATCCTTAGCTCACATCCTCAACCCCATCTCAACCTCTATTTTCTTCAATTAAAAAAGAAACTTGATCTAATGTCTTAGTTACACAACTCCTTAAATTCTATACCTGCTACCTGAAACCATTTAGGGCTTTTATTTTTGCTTTGTCTGCTTCATTTTTCCCCTTCCTCCAGTTTTGTAAAAGAAGCTAGGTTTATTCTCCTTTACAAGGCCACATATTCTTCCCTACCCCAAGAATCCTGCTATCTAGCACAGATTTTACAATTTTGTTACTTCCATCTCCCAAGATTTTCCTGTCTCTTCAGGATCCCTCTACCCTCCCTAGCAAGAGTCCTCAGGTGAATATCCCTATGTCCTATCAAACTTGGCTTCCCCACTCCCTTCTCACCCTCTCCACTTCTCTGCTTTTCTCTTTTTCCTTCACATACCCTAACTTTCTACCAGGTTTCTTCCTGTACCATTTGACAGGGACTTAAGAGTACCTAGGGCTGGGAAGGTGGCTCAGTGGTAGAGCGCTTGCCTTGCATGCCTGAGGCCCTGGGTTCGATTCCTCAGCACCACATAAGCAAAAAGAAAAAAAAGCCGGAAGTGGCACTGTGGCTCAAGTGGTAGAGCGCTAGCCTTGAGCTGAAGAGCTGAGAGACAGCGCCCAGGCCAAGAGTTCAGGCCCCACGACCGGACCAAAAAAAAAAGAGTACCTAGAACACAGTTGTGGCATCCGTATTGTGCTCCTTCCTTGGTTTTCCTTCCCACCAACCTCTTAATATATACATCCGCATTTCTTCACTTACAAATTCAGGCAAAGGCCAGATCTCTGCATAGGACTTGGGAACTGAGAAAATGCTATTTGTGTGGACCATTCTTATCTTCCAGACTGCACCTCAGCCTCTTTGGGTTGTATGTTATTCCCAGAATAGTTAATATTTCTGCACATAGTTCATATTCCATTTTATCTCAATTTTCACTCAACTCTACTTGAAAAGTACTTCACTAGGACCCTCTGTAAACTTTTTTATGGATGCCAACTCAGAATTAATCTCTTCATCTTCTTAATTTCAAAAGTTGGAGTGTCCAGCATGCATGTATGTATGTATGTATGTATGTATGTGTGCATGTATGTTCTAATCAATACAGGCTTATAATCCATTTTTGCATGTCTCTTTCACTCTGTTTTAAGTGGTCTTGATTTGTTCCATGTAGACAGATAACTCTTTTAGGATAGATCCTATGTATATGTATGGCTTACATATTTTAGGCTAGATTTGAGTTTTTGTAAGAATTTTACTTCATTTAGATTAACTATTAGTAAGTAACAGACAGTGAACTCTAAATGTCAAGATGTTATGGAAGGACAGGGGGAAAATGATAATAAGTTATTAAAATATACTCCAGAAGATAATAGCAAGGTCACTTTAATAAAAGGACACACAGGTGCCCAGGCATACAGAGCAGTATGTGAGCAGAAGTGGCATAGCTTGATCAAGAACTTGCAAGCATTCTTTTTTTTTTTTTTTTGCAAGCATTCTTACGGGATATTGAGTGAGTGCTCTGAGCCATGCACAATGCAAACACAAAATGAAATTCAGAAAGTTGAGTGAGAAAAGAGTGATGAACTACCTCTGTAGTTTTGGATTTTATGATATATTAGCACAGGTTTCATAGTGGTAGAAACTCTTTGGAATCCATTCAAAGACAGTTTTATCCTATTGCAAACCTTCAGACTTTTTCTTGGTGCATAATACTTGTTGCATTTTTGCTATAAATTTTGTTTTAGCATCCTTCTTTCGTTTCATACTTAGACATTTGTCCTTATAGGAAGGTAAGGGACAAGTTGTACATATTTTTTTCATCAAAAGCATATTGCATTCCCTTTTTGTGACAGATTCATGCCCAAGCACAAAATAGCCCATTTACAGAAGATGCTCAGCCTTAACGGAAATGGCGGTGCTACTCTATCCATGGCCCATCCTTCCCAACCAAAACGGAGAGATTCTGAAAATTTATTGGAGAATTTTAATTTAGAGTGTGATGTACACTCTGGCCTCAATACTGCACAAGAAAACCTGGACAGCTCATCAATGCAGGAATCAGACTTTAAAAAATCTAACTCGACAGATAATTCAAGCTCTCTTCCTGTGGAAAAGAAAGAGAATCTGACTCATAATCCTTGTGACATTTTGGGTGGAGCCGATGATCAGCCACAACCATTGCACATTGTCTGGCCTCACAGGTGGTAAGTCATGGCATGCCATTTAGTAAGACTTTGTAGAGCTGGTGATAGAAAATGTATTCTGATGATTGACTTACTAATGCCCTATCCTTATTGCTTTAGAAAAGATTGCTTTAATTTACATTTATATTTTTATATAGTAATATTGCTGATATAATGCCAACTGTTACTGCTCAATATCTTCACAGTAATTGTTGTGTATTTAGATTAAATTTGAATTACTGGTAAGTATTTGAAATGCTTTGTTCAACAAACAATAGTAGTCAGACACTTCTAAGAAATCAATTTTCAAGGTGGAAGAATAGGATACCATTTTTATACACGTATGTACACACTATTATCACAAGTTTATTTCATTTATAAACATTGGTATACTCATTTATAAAGCAGTATTACCATTGAAACAAGAACAATTTATTTACTATGGTTTTAACCAATTTTAACTGGATGGGTATATTTTACTTGTCATACCATACATCAGTATGTATGAAACTGACTCCCTTCTCCCAAATGCCTCTGTAATGTACTAAACAAAATATTGTCTAGCTGAATCATCTCTAGGCAGAAGAAAATCAATGCAGCATATAATCCCACCAAATATAAACTCACAAACTTAACCCTGACCCCTATAAATTAAGATTTAAAGAGGTAAAATGTCCTGATAATCTTCTGACATTAGTCATGAACATTTTAATCTAGTTTTTATTCCTCCCAGTTAGTTTAATCTGCATGTGGCCTGATTAGAGTCCGCTTCCCCCACAGATTATGGCCTCTTTATTGCAGAGATGCTGAGCTGATCATTAGGTACGATTTTGCGGAGCAACTGTTTTCAGGTGAAGTAATAAGCACACCACACCAGCCGGCAAAGCACCTTTACCCAGGATTTGCCTTCCAGCACATTCAAACTCCGGAAGCTCTCCCACTTGATCTGCAGCATCTGGTACCTAAATGGATTTTGTATTTGATTCCGAGTATATGAACCTAAAATTTAGGGATTGAAAGTTAACGTGGAATCTGTTTTAGATTCATTTGTTCATCATCACACTTAGAGACTTTGAAAGAGAGTAAGATTTATGTGCAAATCATATTTTACTTAAAATATGACAGTATTTGGCATTCTTTTTACATTATTTTAAATTGCAAGGCATCAGGGTCAGATTAACCTGTTCGAAGGTAAAATTCATGTCCTCATTTACCCCTTTGAAAAAATCTTTTCTTTTATTCTACTAACCTTTGATTGTGTCTCAAGAAATATTTATTGCAATTCTAAAATGTTTGGTTCTGGGTTATCATAAAAACGTTAAATAATTTGTGCACTGTCGTTGCAAAACAGCAATATAGAGGAAAGGGTTAGAACCATGTTATTCAATAGTTTGCACAAAATACAACAGAGCTATGTTAATAAAATTAACAATATTAAATTGAATAATTCCCTCTCTTCCTTTGTATATTTTTGCTTTAATTTAATTTAATTGCCTAAAGTTAGTTGCTTAAAGAGATGCAGCATTATGTTTGTGCACATTCTTATTGTTAAAGCTAAATTATTTTTAATTTGGAGAAGAGGGAAAAAAGCCGCATCAGCAAGAGTAAATGCCAAAATATAAAAGTAACACATTCATCCTTACGGGTAATATAGTAGAACATTGGAAACTTGGAGGTTGCCAGACACATAGCTAACATTAGGGCTAATTTTGAAAATCTAGCGTGCAGTCAATTTTACTGATGCCTGGGGACATACAAGGTAGAAGCTGACAAGAGAACTAATTTTGTTTGGGTTATTTACTGCTATGCATCATCCGCGGGTTCCCGCCTGACACACAGCTATATGAAGGGGGATATTATCACACACTAAAAATTTATGTTGACATTCGATATTTGTTCAATATGTCAGCAGTATTACTTTCATAATCAAAAGAGTAAGAAAAAGAGAAAAGAAAAGCACTTTATGCTCATATAGATATATCTTTTTAATAACAGTCTATAAGGTTAATATAGTTTACCTTTGAGAGTATACAATGAAAACAAGCAGGGTTAGGAGGGGAAATGACAGAAAGCATCAACCCGAGCTGTTTGTTTGCCATTACCTAAGCGAGCCATGTCAGCTCTCTGGCCCGCGTCTGATAGCTATTTGTTGTACAGAGAGCACAGCATAAAAAAAATATCAAACTCTTAATACTATTGTGTGCCCATAACCATCTGTCACTGCTAGCCTGGAGATGAGAGGAAGATTACGAGGAATAAACACTGAGCCGCCGAGCATTGGTAAAGCCTTCGGGCAAAAAACTCTTGTGGGGACATCAAAGACATTCTAATTCCGAGGCAGTCAAGGATTACAGTGTGTAACCTGTGCTGACAACAGATAAATGACTGGCAATATTGTGCCAGAGCTGTTGGGTCCTGCATGGAGTACTGATGATGATGATGATGATGTTATCTTGCAGAATGGACTCTGCTGGGATAATTTTATGATAAAACACTTTTTTCAAATGCCACTGGGTCTAGGCAGACATTTACTAGCTACAGGGGTAGCAATCAGTTTCTTCAAAATTTACTGTTCTAAGCCCATTAGAGTTCCAGCGCAGCAAGACTCTTCAATGAAAATCTAAAATGCCTATATTTTCTTTAGGAGAATATATGCAAATGTTGGGAGCTGAACTCCTACCCTTTAGTGCTAGATGCTTTATCATCTGATTTATGTAAATTTGCTCATAAAAATACAGTTTATTTTTAATTGGTGAATATGAATTAGAAAATTAAGATTCCGGTTCAGCATTCATCAAACATCCCCAGCTACAAGCACACATTTATTTAGACCCCTGATCATATGTGTAAGAGTCATTTTATTGACCAGGCAATATCCATTGTGTCCTAAAGGAAACTAGAGTTTCTGTTGGAAGTGACCAGGGCTGCATTTTTCATGTAGCCCTCTTAGTATGAGCCTCCCAATGCTCATACTTTACATGTCCTTGTCAGTCCTGTAAGCTTCTTTAACTCCTACTAGAAGGGGCTTTTCTTTGCTGAAGTCTGCATTGTTGCATTTTATTCCTTGGCCATACACATTTTCCAAAGCAATGTTTTCAGGACAGAAGAATGCATCAATAGTTGTTTCCTCTGCAAATGTAAAGGACAAATGGACACTGGCAAGGGCACCAGGGTTCTAAGAGCCTGTCATTACCTCCCAAAGCAAAATAAAAATAATCCTCTCCTCCTTAAAAATATGCTCATGAAATCATGCAGTTGTAGTAGCCAATTCTAAAATGAAGCGATGCTGACCTCATTGCATTTGTTCCATGTTGGGATCATGAACGGTCTAAAATATAGTGTTAGCCTTTAACATATCTTGTACTAAGTCAACCAAATGTAGAGGCTCCTTGCAAGGATATGTATCAGAATCAAAAGTGACATTTTCTAGAAGATACATTCAGGCTTTAAATCTGTGTTAAAATGTCTGTGCATGAGAACAGGCCTTAACTGCAAGGTTTGCCCCTCTCTTCAGTCTTTCTGATTTTGAACTTGTCAAGGATTATAGTGTGCAACCTCTGCCAACAGTAGATAAATAGCTGACAGTATTTTAGCAGAGTTGCTGAGTTCTCTGCAAAGTAATTTCTTTTCTCCTTTCTACCCAGTCTTTAATGTTTTGTTATAAGCATCTATAGCATATAGCAAAACATAGTTAATAGAAACGACTTTAGAGAAAGACATAAAAAATAACACAGAAATTGACAATGCTTCATTTTTAACTGTTTTCTTTACAAATATTACCAAATATTGTACCATTGCACCAGCTTCTAATCTTTATGTGAATGTTCTCTACATAATGGGCACAAAAGATACACTGTTGGAGGAACAGTAAACATAAGTTCAGAAGACACTGAAAGCTCACATTCTCCAGGTCATGGTTTTCTCTCTCTTTGATCTCAAGACCTTTCACTTTCTTAATAATTAGTGAGCCAATAAAGAGCTCTTTTCTGTTGGGATTATACCTACCAACATTATTATATCACTATATTAGCAATTAGAAAAAACATAAAAAGTTTTCAACTAGCAATGAAAAACTAAACACACGTAATATAAATTATGCATTTTTATGAAAAATGGCTATTCTTCAAAATAAAAAATAGAGTGAGGAATAATATTATTTTACAGGTTTTTTTATAGATAAACTTTCTCTATTAAGGAGAAGAGAATTTGACTCTTACACCTCTGAGTATTTAGTCAGTTGCAATATACCCTTTTGATAGAAGTTAAAGAAGAAAATCCTATTTTACAGGAAGATGTTACTGAAAAAAAAAAGAAGTGTCTTAAAGAAATAGTTGGGCTATTGTAGACATTTTTGGCTACTAATACCAGAACTACAGATAGGAATTGTCAACAGAATCAGAAACAACCTCAAAGAATTCTTCATACTCTGTTATTTGTAGTTTAAATAAATTTTGTGTCATCATGTAACATTGTTCACTTGAAAAGAATAGGGATACAGAGTAATGCATGTTTTCCAAACATTGACACAATTTATTATAAGATCCAAAAAACACATTAGTTCCTATCATTACTGATTTTATAAAAGAAATTTTTGAGTGTTTGGAAACCATTAAATTTATATACAATTTTTCCACACTTTATGGCCCCTCAAAATCTTGAATTTATAATTTCAATCAATACATTAATTTTTGAAGTTCTTTTTCACCTAATTCATTTGAGAAAATATTTGTCAGATACTCAAGTCTGAGAAACTATGGTTTGTCTATCAAGGCTTATTTCAAATAAAGGCTGCATTTCATGAAAAAGGTGGCTATTTTAGCTCAGAATTCTAGCAATCATACTAATACTTTTCCTCAAGGGAGACATACTTACATATGTAATAAAAATGCTCTGCATGTATTTCAAATTTTTTCACAGAATATATTTAAAGATATCTACTGCATGGATACAATTTAAGAAATAAAATTAGCAATTTTGCTAGGACAAGAATATTCTTAAGAAAAGCAAACTATTTTCTTCTTTTTTCTCTTGCAAGCATAGGTAGTTTAAAAAAAACAACAACTAGTATTCCTATTAGCTCATTTGCTGCCATTCCCTTTAATTGTGCAAAAGCATATATCTTACCCATCAGTTTGACTTTGAAAGGCCCTTGAAAAGGATAGTGAACACCTTACAAATTTACAACCACTGTTTGATAATCACTTGTGTAAAGATCTAGCTGTCATTAGCCATGGAAATTACCTGATTTTAGTTCTCATTGATTGGCTCTTCTTGCCCTGAATGTTAATATGTGTAGGTATAGTATCATAAAGTATCATTTTTGTTTTAGTAATTAGTAACAGACAAGCCTTTATCATATTTGAGAAAAAAAATCTCTCACAGCAAACAGAATTTATCAGACTATCAATCTGTGATATGAAAAACAATGCTCTGATCTTAAAACTTGTGCAAGTGACCCCTAAGCAGATGTTAAGGAGGTTTAGACAAGTAGGTTGTAAGGTATGTTAAGGAGGCTTGAAATTTTTAAGAGTATCTATAGTTGTAAGTTTCACCAGGACCTCATCACTTGGACTGTAGGGAAACTGTCAGAGCTTTTCACCTAGAATGACTTTTTATGGTGTATGTAGTATTCACATTATTTTCCATAAAGTAGTGATAAATTGATTTATGTAAAGTTGATTACAGTTCAGTATATGAGTTTGGAAAGGACAAGATTAAGTCATGGGATAATTAAAAACTGAACGGGGCACCAGTGGCTCACACCTGTAATCCTAGCTACTCAGGAGGCTGAGATCTGAGGCATGGTTCAAAACCAGCCCGGGCAGGAAAGTCCATGAGACTCTTTATCTCCAATAAACCACCAGAAAACTTGAAATGGCGCTGTGGTTCAAGTGGTTCAAGTGGTAGCATGCTCACCTTGAGTTGAAGAGCTCAGGGACAGTGCCCAGGCCCAAAGTTCAAGCCCAAGACTGACAAAAAAAAAAAAAAAATATATATATATATATATATATATATATATAGCTTTAAATACATGATTGATTCTTATCTTCTAAAAGGATGAGTGTTGAATGATTAGATAGCATGCTTTTCAGGCCAAAATAAACTTACCTTGTTTTTCTTATTGAGAGAATAACTTAGGAAAGGTCTGGTGAATAGGTAATCTTAAATCATTCAAGTCTTACCAACCATTACCTTATAATAGAATTCCTTTGGAAACTGTTGTTAGGTGCCATGCAAAGATGGGGAAAGGAGGACAAAGTGCTTGTATTTAGACATGTAATATTCTATGTGCTGTGTATAAGTGTATTCTTAAAGGAAAAAATGATCCTCACAGAAAAAAGGGGCTCTGAGGAAAAAAATGGTCACATGGACCACCCACCTGCCATACAAAGCTTTCTCAGACCTATGAGGATCCCTCTTACTAGTGGTAGTTTCTAAATAAAGACCGACCATTTCATAGGTATTCTTTAGCGGTACTGTCCATTTCTACAGTTAAAAGATCTTTTGTGTAACAGGTATGTATCCTCTAGCTAATTATTTTAAGTAGTTCATTTTGAGATTTACTGGTAACTCCTTTGAAAGAATCTTTTCAACAGTACTATACCTATCAATTAGCCAAAGCTCATATTAATAATAAGATTCTAGTTAATCATAGCTATTCTCAACTCAAGAAATTTTCTCTAGTTATATTCTTTTCCCTAGAGTTTTTTTAGGCGTTTTATTTGCTGATTTGTTTGATTTTACTTATAAATGTTTCAAATGATCTTTGGCATTTGAAAAACAAGCTCTCTAAAGAACATTAAAAATATAATCATATCCCTAGCTTAAATGACCATATTATATATTGCCTAACAGTTTTATTTTGTTAGATGATTATCTGTGAATCTATCACAGGACTTTGCATAAGATGTAGGAAAATAAATACTTCATTTAGAAACTTGTAACCTCTTGTAAAAAGGAAATGGCTCTATTCCAATCTGATTGATAATTCCCAGTACTTCAGTGTAGACTTCTTGCTGACTATTTTCTAAGCCATTGAGCACATGAAAAAATAAATATGGACTCAACGTTGTCTTGCTCCATCTTGGAGTGTTTCTAACTTTTAACATACTGTGTCAGCATGAACAACTTGTACCTATAGTCAGTATACAGTCAGTATTATTACCTCTACTATGTTATAATTTAAAACTAATGCAAGTCCTACAAAAAGGGTAGTGGGTAGTTTAATCTGGTATGATTATGATAGCTATTTCTAATCACTCAAGACCTTTGTCTGTCTTTATCTCTTTCACCACTCTTTTGATCAAACTCATAAGTCAAACTTTGTCTACCATCACAGATGAGGGATACCTAAAACATGGGAAGTACATAGCTCACTCATTTAGGTGGATAGGTGAAAGGATACATGTGTGAATGGATGGATGGGTGAGTACATGAGTGAATAAATGGATGGGCAGGTGAATGGATGGATAAGTGGGTAGATGGAAGAATCATCTATTTATTTGTTATATGTTTGAGCCATATAAACAATTATGTGTGTTTAAATATATTTTCCTTTCTAGTCACTCAACCTTTACAACGTCATAGCTGACTTTTGTAGAATTGACCTCTTCCCTCCCTTTTTCAGGGCCAATATTTTTCCTATTGCTGTCATCATGTAAAAACAATAGGAATGGGTTTTTTTTAATCTTTTCATGATGGTAGGTACTATTACATTTCTTTAGAGATTCCCGAAAATGCTTTGTCTTCCACAGACATCTGCCCTGATTTAAATTCTACTGATGTGTGAATTCCCCTGCCTGTGAGTTTCCATGCACTAAGGGCACTATGCAGTCCAGTGCACCACATAAACATGTAACGGAACTTTGTATGCCTCCTAGCCACACTCATTGTATGTTTTAAATGATGTCATTTGTTTGTTTTCGGTCCAGGGGTCTTCTAGAGAAAGGATTTTTTTTTCTTCTGACTTGAGTGGATTTATTTATTTATTTTTTTGTCAGTAGCATCTATCCAGAGTACCTGGATGTATGGGGAGACTTAGTCAATTTTACTTAATGTTGGTGATTATTATATGGTGACTATTAGGTACTTGACTGTCACCTGCCCAGTAAGCCCAGCTGAGAGTAAGTTTCTCTTCCCAGGAAGAATGACAGTGAAAACATAAAAGGATTCAATCAACCAAATCACAAGTGGAAATGATCATATGATAAGCATGGCTGTTAGACTGTGGTGTTCCTATTTGCTTCATTTTTTTGTTTTTGTTTTTTTGGTGGGGCCTGAACTCTGGCCTAGGCGATGTCCCTAGGCTCTTTAGCTCAAGGCTAGCACTCTATCACTTGAGCCACAGTGCCACTTCCAGCTTTTTCTGCTTGAGTGGTACTGAGGAATCAAACCCAGGGCCTCATGCACGCAAGGCAAGCACTCTACCTACCACTGAGCCACCTTCCAGCCTAATTTGCTTCATTTTTATAAAATACCTTTAAAGGAACTATAAATACATTTCAGGAATTTGTTAAAGTTAGACAGCTCATTTTAACAGAATAGTTGCAATTGAGTAGAAAACCTCAAATAACTTAAAACCAAAGTAATTTCTAAATTGTAATTGAAAAATAAGTGCAGAAAGGAATATTGTTTATAGGAACCCTATAGCTCTGTGTGGACTGTAGGTAGAGATTTGACTGGAGTTCGAATTATACCAGTAACCAAACCTTGGCTGGGTGGTTGTTTATAGGGAATTATAAGTGTCTGACCTTCTGCAGTATTCCTGTCAAAAGACAGAAGGGATCTCTGCATGTACTTAACTCAGTGTTCAATGATTTCTGGTATCCTGGATGAGTTACTGGCTGAAACTGCTTGTCTTGGTACTTACTAATTTCTTGTTATCTATCTCTTGGACTGTTTCCTTTTGTTTTGTTGTCCCTCCCCCCATTACTCCCTGAAGAAAACCCTAGGCCAATATGAATTTATAAAAGGAGAGGTTTGAGGGACACATCTTCGATTTAGCCCTAACTGCTGGTTAACCTATTGCTGTCCTTATGGTGTTATCAAAATACTATGCAGTAACATTGCATGGGCATATTCTTCATCTGTCATCTCACAATGTACTGTTCAAAATTGGAAATTTTATAGGTTATTTTTTCACCTACCACTTCCACAATCCAACTATAAAATCATTTCAAAACAATCCGTGGAAAACACTATTTAGAGTACCAAGCACCTGGACATCCGTGGCTCATATAAGTTACCCAGACTTTTTTATATTTCTCTTTTTAACTTGATCAATGGCACAAAAGAATTACAAGGTAGAATACAATAACTATTGTATGTTATGTATGGGTTTTCCTTATTATATCCTATCATTTTTATGCAACTAATTAGCTATTTCAGCACTATTCAGGCTAGCATCATTTGTTGGTTAAACAAAAGAAAGGAAAAATTCAGAAATACAAAGATGAGAAATGTTTGAGATTTGTTCTTACTGTGATGTCTACCGTAGAGTGCCTATTTCCTGTTGAAGGAAGTAAGTTATCATAATTTTAGTCAGAAGCATTTCTCTATTTGCTGTCCTTTTTCATTAATTTAGATATGTTTCTACTATGAGAAATGATGTTACTTCTAATTATGGTTACATGTAGTTAATTTCCTTCTTTTTTCCTAAGCTTGGTGTGAAAGGCAGTTTCATCCCAAAGAGGTGGGGGGGAGGGTTACTGGGAGGGAAGAACACTGATAGAGCTGATCTTCCTGTTGCCTTAGCAACAGATTTATTTATTAGAGGTTGAAATGACATGAGTTAATATACCACATACCTGCTGATCGGCAAACTCCCCTATTTCAGTTGCAGTTGACAATTAAGTCCTGGACAGCTACAGCCAGGGGTTAATGTTCCTCATTAGGAGAACTAGGTCATTACTGGGAAATCAAGGCACTTAAGGCAGCATGGGTAAAATACAAAATTCAGCATCTAGATGAGTGAGGCTTTTTTATGTTAATTAACCTTATTTTCCTAGGTTTAAAAAAAAATCTTATATGCACATGTCAGTGGATCAATTAATTGAAAAAGGGCTAGTTTACTTTACTCTCTGAGTTGTCTTCATTTCCTTTGCAAGGATTTCATTATTTTATGGAAAATTCTTATGTCTATATGATGAGTAAAAAGGGTATTAAAATTAAGAAGGGAATCATCATGGAAATCAGCTTTACCACAAGGGAATGAGCAAATAAAAGCCTTGGAAATGAAAATAAATAAGCTTTGCTAATACCTCACCTAAGGAGCAGAATATGAGCCCATCAGAGACAAGAGCGATTTAGAGGTACTTGTCTGCTTCTTTATTAAACACTTACATAGTTATTTGACCTTCAGAAACTGAAACTTTGGACACATGATTCCAAGTGGTTTATAAACATTCTATTTGCAGAAAGCTACATAGCAGTTTAACAAACAATAACTTTCCAGTTCATAATTGGCTTTTTTAATACCAATAAAATTAGATACATTAGTTGAAAGTTTTTATTAAAATGTCTGAGTGGGTGTTTTTTACACTTGATAAGTTCATAAATAATGTATCAAGCCCCTCTGAAAGCTTTGTTTTCTTATTTCTTTAAAAAGCCTTTATGTTGAAAAGGGGGGGTAGTATTTACAGAGGAGGGAGATTTATTGCCCAGAATCCTATTTTATCTTCATTACTGTAGTGACTCCACTGAAAACATTTCTCACCAGTTCTTCCACTTTTGTAACTTTCCCTGTGGACAGAGACAAAAAGGTACTCTTCCCATCTTTATCCTCTCAAATGCCTCTTCTATCTTCAACTGAAAAACAAAAGGCACTATAATTTTCTCCCTCCAACCTAATGCAATAAACTCTCTTTATTACTGTAAAAATGATTGAGACTTAAGGTGAAATTCCTGTCATTTTTCCTCACCCAAAGAAATGTGCAATGCAGTGGTCCTTTAATTGATTGGCTTTTTTTAATCCTTTCTATTATGTTTCACCTGCCCAAACTCATTTTCTTGCTTTGTAAGTGAAATGAGGCCCTGGATACGTTAGAAAGTACTACAGTAGTAAATCTGTTAGCATTGTGAACGCTGCCCCTTGTCCTCTGATATTGTATGCTAAGTTTTATACAGTTTTATATTCTCTCAGAAAGTATTTCTACTCTGAAAATAGCTGCCTCCTTACCTACCATAATCAATCCTTGATTTGAGCAAGAACACTTTTAAGAAAGAACCTCTATACTTTCAGAATTCTGAACTCTAAAAAGAATAGAAAAAGAAGTTTTAGCAATTCTCACAAGATTTCCTTTTTCTTTTCTTGTGAAAACAGTTAAACTTCCTTTTCCAGCTTCTCTGTCTAAATATTTGAAATGAGTACTTGACTGGATTTTAGTGCTTAAAGTGGCCAGAAGTGATAAGGCCACTTCTAGATCTGGTCCACGAAAATGTCATGCCTGCACTTCCCCATGTTCCTTTTCCCTTCTGGATCTGTGGACTTGAAGGATGACAGTGGCGCCATTGGTTTGAGACCTTGGAGTCTCAATCTCACCCAAGGAGTGGGATTTTCCTTCTAATCTGTAACTGCCTATTGTTTAAGTAAACCTTGTATACTTGTAAATCCATTTAATACTGTGGAACTATCTTAATATATAAAATTACTGCAGTAATCTATATAAATATGCTAGTAGGTTAGTATTAGTGAAGAACATAAATCATCAGGATATATTTTGAAGATTTTGGCTCAGGTGTCTGAATGAATGGAGGAAAAGGTTTAAAATGTTTGTACTGAGACATAACTGAGTTAAAGTTATCCTGTAGACATCATATGGAGATTTCAAGTTGAAATCTTATATGCAAGTCTGTCATTCAGATGAACAATCAGGGCTGGAGATAGAAATTTGGGAGTGAGCATGAATAAAGATAAATCCTTTGAAGAGTTTTTTTTTAATACATTGGATTTTATATCTTATGAATTGCATTTTAAGCTTCCTAATTGTAAGTATTAAATGTATGCTAAATCCAGATTTGGATTATAACCTCTTTATACTATAACAGTCCTAGATAAGTCCCTGGCCATTAGTTAACAACCTAGACAGGTTACCTATTGCTTAATTGTCATTTCCTTCTTTGTAAGATCAAAATAATGTTAACTGTACTGGAGAATTGTTCTGAGGATTAAAGAATATGATACATGTACATGATGAAGCAGTTTCCGGCAGAGAATACTACTTAATAAGCAAATATTGGGCTTTGTACAGTAATTAATAGTGCTTACTAACTCACATAGAACTGTTGTTTTTGCCTACTATTTCTTATTGGTTAAAAATCACTTCTTTCTTAACTCTTCTAGAAAAAGAAGTGAAAAGAAACAGCTAAATAAAGTCATCTTTTTTTCGTCTTCATTTTCAGCCTACCCAAAACAAGTACATACTGTACAGAAAAATAGAATTAAACTAAACTACAGAGCAAACACTTGTAAGGAGCAGCATCTGCCTTGTAAATGAAGTCTATAAAAGGCTACCAAATGTCCCTTCACATTTTTATGATTGTTAGAGTATTACTAAACCTGGATTGAAGTTTTTTGAAGCTCTTACATCAAGCACTAATGCTGTCAATATCACAAATTAGTTCCGTTTTTAACAAGATGGCAGCCATGAGCCATTTCTTAAGAATGGCAGTGCTTATACAAAACAATAATAATAATAATTTAACTAAAACATAAGCTGATAAGCCAGGTGCCCATGGTCCCACCTGTAATCCTAGCTACTCAGGGAGCTGAGATCTAACAATCCTGGTTCAAAGTCAGCCAGGGAAGGAAAATCCATGACAGTCTTATCTCCACTTAACCACTAAAAATTTGGTAGTGGAACATGGCTCAAGTGGTAAACCACTAGCCTTAAGCACAAATGCTCAGGAACAGCACTCATGCCCTGAGTTCAAGCCTTAGAATCAGCACTAAAAAGAGAGAGAAACAGGGAGAGACAGAGAGACAGGGAAGTTTCTCTTTAAGTCTTTATCCCACTTATTTATCTGGCAGTTGTTTCTTTGAGGATTTGTTATTGGGGGATTTAATTTTTTAAGTTCCAAGTATATTTTAGATATGAGACCTTTGTCCATTGTATAGCTAGTGAAGACCTTCTCCCAATCTGTGATCTTGCTAGCTATGTCCGTTGCCATGCAGAAGCTCTGCAGCTTCATGCAATCCCATTTGTCCAACCTTTCTTTGATTTGTTGTGTTTCTGGGTCTGTATTAAGAAAATTTCGGCCTGTTCTAAGGAGACCTAGGGTTTTTCCTATTCCGTCCTGTAATGTTTTCAGGGTGTCTGCTTTGACTCCAAGGTCTTTGATCCAGAAATGCTCAACCTCTCTAGCCATAAAAGAAATGCAAATCAAAACAACATTGAGATTCCACCTTACCCCAGTTAGAATAATCAAGAACTCTAATCAGAACAGATGCTGGAGAGGCTACCGCCAAAAGGGAAACCTACTGCATTGCTGGTGGGAGTGTAATCTTGTTCAACCACTTGGGAAAGTAGTATGGAGGTTCCTGAAAAGATTCCACATAGAGCTCCCCAATACCCAGCAATCCTACTTTTGGGCATTTACTGAATGATCACAAACAAGACCATACTAAAGCTACCAGCACAACTATCGCATCATTATTTACCATAGCTAAGATACAGAATCAACCCAGATGCCCCTTATTAGATGAATGGATCAAGAAAATGTGGTATATATACACAATGAAATTCTATGCCTCCATCAGAAAGAATGATATCTCCCCATTTGTTAGGAAATGGAAAGACTTGGAAAAAATGATATTAAGTGAAGTAAGCCAGGCCCAAAGAAACATAGGTCCCATGGTTTCCCTTATTTGCAATAACTAGTATATGTCTGGGACAAGCAGAAAAGGTCAGATAAGATGATGTTAAGTGAAATGAACCCCAAGATAAGGACACAAGTGTTTTTTTTTCTTGCTGTTGTTTCTAACGTATTTATAAGTTACTATGTGATTTTTTTTGTTGCTTTGTATGTCCTTCCCCCATGGTATAACCCCTGTTTTCACTATATTTGATGGTATAATTTGGGGAAGGGAACGGAAAAAAACAAATTGTTTAAATAGGGATACAGGTTGACCCATTGTAACAATGAGATGTACAAGACACTGTTGAACAACAAACTTTACAATTTAGGCTGGGGTAGGGGGGAGTGTAGTTGTGAAAGTTGGAGGAAAGGGATGGTAGGGGAAAAACAAAAGGAGGAGGCAACAATGCTCGATAGGAAACGTGCTCATTACCTTGCTCATGTAACCTGTAACCCCTCTGTACAGTACTTTCACAATAAAAACTTATTAAGAAAAAGAGAGACAAAGATATGATCCTCTGAATGGACATTCAACAAAAGAAGATTTAAAGGTAATCAACAAGTCACTATTATCAAAAAAATACAAATGGAAACTGATTCACTCAGATCCAGCTAGATACTTATCAAAGAGCAGAAGATGAATCTTGTCAAGGGTGTGAGGAAAAGGAAACACCTACTGAATGCAAAGGTGTAAATTAGTACAACTATTACAGGAAACATTATACCGGTTTTTCAAAAAAGCATCAAATATAAAATTGCTATGTGATACAATGGTCCTATTAATGCATATGTATTCTTAGAAATTAAATCAGTACCTACATATTCATTATCTGATGGATAAAGAAAATTGTATATATATACATAGAGTAGAATACTATTAAGCTATAAGGAAAAGAATAAAATCCTGACATTTGTGACAACTAGATGATCTCATTATTAAGCTGAAGGAACCTCCAGAAGTGTGACATAATAAACCATTTTATTTTTAAAAGTTTATTGGTGATGTTATTTCATTGTAGTAACTTGAAATCATACAAAGGAGTATGATTTTAGTAACAACAAAATTTACCTATTTCATATGTGTAATTACATTTGCATATAAATATTTAAATGACCTTAGTAAATTTACAGTTATGCAACCATCACCACAACTTAATTTTATTTTGCTTTATTTTGTGCCAGTCCTAGAGCTTGAATTCAGAGGCTGAACACTGTCACTGAGCTAGTTTTGCTCAAGGCTACTGCTCTAATATTTGAGCCATAGCTCTGCTTCAGTCTTTTCAGTGATTAATTAGAAATCAGAGTCTCATGGACTTTCCCATATGGGCAGCTTCAAACCAAAATTCTCAGATCTCAGCTTCCTGAGTAGCTAAGATTATAGGCCTGAGCCATCAGCACTGAACTTACACAATGTAGTTTTACAATACATTAACAATCCCCAAAATAATCTTTCTTTCCTCCTGTTTTACCCCTTTCCCACTAAACCACCAATCTGTTTTCTTCCTCTTTAGATCTATATTTTCAGAATATTTTATATGAATTGATTCATACAAGATGTAGTCTTTTATCAACCCCAGTAACTACTTAAAACAGTGTTTTTTGGGTTATCCTTATTGTAGCATTTATTATAGTAACTTACCATTATATGAATAGAGAACATTCTATTTGTGCAATTGTTATACAAAAGATATTTAGATTATTAACACCAATTTGGGATACTAAATAATTCTCATGTGAACTGTTGTACAGAAATGTTTGCCTTCATTTTACTGGAGTAGTTATCTAAATGTTAAGCTGTTGAGTTACCTGATAATTTTATGCTTAATCTTGGAAGAAACCAACAAATCACGTTGAAGACTAATTCTTAATACTTCTTCCTTCCAAGATTCATTCATTCATTTACTCCCTTCTCCTCAAATCAAGAGCTATGTTAAGTTCTATGTATATTCCAGACAGCTCTAGCTACTACAATTGAAATGCAATTTAGACGCTTAAAATCTCAATGTTATCCACAAGCCTAACGTAAGACATGTTTTCATGTGTCCTCAGCAAAACAAATCTATTATCTTGAAAGGCCTATTATCCCTAATATGTATTGACAGGCTGTACCATGGGTAGCTACTGGGAATTTAGTGATGAAAAGAGCAAGTGGTCCAGGAAATGAGGCCAAGATATAAAACCTGCATATGTATCCAACATCCTTGTCTTTCACCCAAACAAAATACGTCTAAATCCAAATTCCTGCTCCCCCCCCCCATTTATTTATTAATGGTACATTTGCTAAATGTAGATGGTAACATTCTACTCAAAGAGCATGATGTCATATTTTCAGCTTCCTTAAGGCCTGATGTAACATTATTGAAGGACAGTTTTACTGAGCTTTCACAGCAACTGATCTATCTTTATGCATTTCTTCCTTGCATTCTCTTCGTTCTGTCTACTGCTGGCCATGCTTATGATCCCCATCTTTATTCATGTAAACCTACTGATAGGACTTGGAGGTAGTTTGTACCTCGGGTACATATGTTGAAAGTTTGGTTCTCAGTAAGTGACATTAAGAAGTGGTAGAACCTTAATGGTAGGTCCTGGAGGGAGGTAATTAGATCATCGGGGTTGCTGTCTTCAGAAGGATTAATATTGTTATTTCAGAGTGAGAGGTAGGTGTGAGAAAAACAAGCCGGACACCTTAGTTGCTTCCTTTGAAGTTGACCAGAGGTTTTGAGAGTGAAGCCTGTGTTTTAACTTTTTGTAATAGTTATTTTTTAATTGTCACTTTTAAGGAATTGTACAAAGAAGTTATATTTTCATAAGTCAGGTGAAGGAACTGTGACATTGCCCAAGAAATACTGTACTTATAAATTGTATTAACTTCTTAAGCATCCTATTAACTTTGGCTCTGTCGTGCAACTAGAGTTGAGAACTGCTCATCTGGAGGGGATTTTTTTTCAAAGGAATTGCCTTAATAATGCAGACTTCATAGGACAGTGGTGCTTATTCTTGGCTGTGCATAGGAAATACCCATTTACAAGCCTCCATGCTGATGGATTCTGATTCCATTTATCTGAGCTGGAGCCATGTACTGCATTTCTTAGGTAGACTCTCTAAGATTTACAACATTCAAAGCCAAAAAAACAGGGCTCTAGGATAATAGACTTTCAGACTTAAAGGGAATAGGTAATGAGAGAAAGGGACAAAGTTGGGAACTGGTCTGGGGTAAACTAGAGAACACTCCTATTCCACAAAGCCATACTCAGCAACACTGACTGCAAAATGGCCTTTACATTGCAACTCCTACACTACAGTGTAGCCACTTCTCAGTCTTCAAACTAAACCCAGGAATATGTGAAAAATAAATAACAAAATATATAGACATGTACATGAGTGCTTGTGGGCTGTGTGTGTGTGTCTGTGTGTGCCTGTGTGTCTAACCAGGAAGTAAGAGGGTAGGTTTATTTTGCTTCTTCCCAACTCAATGTTTTCTCACATATGTTGTTCCCTTGTTTGTAATGGTATCCTTTCTTCTCCATGTCTGTCTAAATCTTTACCATCCTCTAAGGGCCAGCTTGTGCTTTCTCTGCCATAACATTGAATTGATGATGCTTAGAGGACATGAGGGTTTTAGAAGGGTCACTTCCCTGGCACATCCCCTTCTGTCCTATGTAAGTCTCTCTCCACTGGGCTGTATTTATCTTGTCCAGGCCTACTTGAAAGTTAAATAGAATAAACTTTATATGGTTACTTTTTCTGGCATTTTTAGTCTTATGGCTGTCACCAGTTAGTTCTATGGATAAGAATGTAATACATTAAGGAATTAATCATAAATCATTAAAATTTCTTTATGTAATATGCTAAGTATATAGAATGTCTTAACCTATGGGTCTTTTAAGTAGAAACAGATTGAACATCATTGAGATTGATGAAAAGATAATTAGAGCAAATGAAGTGTGTAAGAGGTAAGGAAAGTAAAACAGAACATCCCACCCATCCGAGTTGGCTGGGGGAAAGTGAATGGGTAGGAATGCCTTAGTAAAAGCAAGTACTACGTTTATTCCTCAGCCTGCAGTGTCTATGTGTCTGCAAATTATAGCCTTTAAAATATATTAAAATAATGTTGCCTTTCAAATAAAATAATTTATATTTTCACTTTAGCACAAAAGCCATAATAAATGAACTTGAATTCTAAGTGCTAACTGCAAAGATCACAAGAATCATTCACTAATTCAGTTATTCATACAAATTTTCATGAGGTAAGGGAATTTCAACTCTATGTTCACACATGCTGGATTGTACTCTGCTGACAGACTGTGCAGACCTGGTTTACAATCCAGGTCTACTCCCTCACCACTAGGTACCTTGGATAATGAGTACATACTGCTTACCCTCTCTGTGCTTCAGTTTCTTCTATAAATAAGTCAAAGACTAGATCCTATCTAATAGAATCATGAGAGTGAAATCATGTTATTTGCCTAGAAGTTTTTCATTCATATTAGCCCTCTATGAAGTTATGCTGTTACTGTTAACCTGTGTTACAGAACTCAGGTTCTAAGGATGATTGAGAGCCTCAGAGGAAATGGTTTGGTCTCAGTTGGCAGATGATCACATTGTTACCTCACAAAAGAATACTGTCATTTCTGGTGATTACCTCCCAGTGTTAGTGCTACTGCATTAAGTTCCCATCTTTCCACAGTCTGTCCTGGTCATATCAGGCATGTGCTGCCAGGGCCCTTCAGCTAAAGTGGTACTGCCCATACTATGCTGGCTTGGTCCAGTATCTTCTTTATTGTACTCACAGGCTTGGAAAATTTGGCTACTCTCCTACATCTATTGATCTCAGGAAATAGCAGGTTCACTTTCAGACCTCCCTAACCCATGCCATTTATTTTCTTCAATCTTTCTGGCTCCTTACTGGCCATGGAGATGCCTGCAATGCTCCTCCCTAAGTGGTAGAAGAAAAGGCACAGGGTCGGGACCGTCTGCGCTCCCACCCCCTGGCTCTCTGCCATCTTATTCTCCCAGTTTTCAACCCTGGATCTCCACTCAAAAATTACTATATCCTCTGTACCTTGCCTTTGACAGCCTACTTTGTTTGGAGATTTCTTTAAACCTTTTTGGGGAAAGAGGAGAGAAAAGGAGAGTACTGAGAAAACCCTACTTGTTGTTATTCTCTAAAACTGCTCTTTAGGCCTCAGCTGCAAAATTTGATGTACAAATCAAGAGTAAACTGTTTGTCTTCTAAGAAAAATTTGCACATAATAACCTTCCTGTAAGGGCAGATTATGGACTGTCTTTTCTTTCATTGCTGGGGGCAGCACAGGAATGGATTTGAAGTAGGAAGTACCAAGGGAGAGAGCATATTAAACATATTGATTAATACTTCAAATATTATCCTTCTACATGTGTATCAATACAGCTTCTTATGAGACCTCTGCCTCAGAGAACTCGCAGATTATTGCAGTACAACGTAATAAGTGAAAACCCAAAAGAGGAAGCAACTAATTCTGTCAGGAAAAGTCAGGCAATGCTTCACTACAGAAGTGAGGCTAATCGAAAAAGGGATTCCCTCCAACACATTTATTCCTAGCTCCTAAGCAACATGTGTTGCAAGAGAAAATAGTGAATCAGTCTAAATGTGAACCTGTACTCGGGGAGCCCTGAAAGACTCGACCCAAACTAGGAATAATGCTGCCTTCATATTCCATTTTTAATGCTGAAGTAAGGGTGAACAGTGGTGTTCAGCACCCCTGGTAACTGGGTTAGAGCAGAGTCAGTGGCAGTTTGAAATCCCCAGCCCTGCCTCAAGTCTAGAAAGCCCTGCTCTCCTCTTGGGCCAGGGCTCAGGACTGTTGAACTGAAAGACTTGTTAAATGTTTAACCTGTTGTGAACCTAATCCTTATTTTAAAAGCCAGCCTGCAGCAATTGTGAAATGGGTGAAGGTTTTCCAGTCACACTTTCATACATTGTTTACCTTCCTCCTGGCATAAGCTTTGATGTCTTATCCAGGTGCCCAAAGCTTTCTTTTACTTGATATTTCACACAGTTCTCTTCAATTTAAAAATCTTTCCTCTTTGACCTTCCTTCTTATATTCTGAACTTATATTCTCTTCACGAGTTGGATCAATACATTAATACCCAAAAAGTACAATATATATAACATGTAATTTTAGATTAAACCACACTAAAGTATAAATTCTTGATATTTTCTTTATATATTATCTTTCTGAGAATTTTTCCATTTTAAAAGAGATTTTGTGTTTACTTGCTTTCACAAAATGAAACCCTAAAAGGAAAGTTTTACTTATTTATCTGATCATATTAAATGATGCTTAGTGGAAGCATCTTAGGAACAAAGTGTCTTGCTAAAATTGTGATATGAAGTCGTATAAAAGGCTTAAGGAATTCCAGGCATTGGTAATAGTAATAGACAAGGTCTTGAGGACAATGGGCTTTGGTTCTCATCTCTAAAATCTTAGTACAAGATAGGCAGCCTTTCTTTTAACTGCAGTTTAGGTCATTGAGGGTAGAGTGTCCTCTTGTCTGTCATTACACCTGTATCCCAGTACCCCGTACAAAAGCCTGTAGGGCACACTGGGTGCTCAGTTCCTCAGGACATGAATTCCTGGCTTCTGACAGGGGTAGGATTGTCCTGAGGCCAAAAATCTATGTTTATGCTTTAGATGCTACACTATTAAAAATGGACACTAGAAATATACCACAATGTTTTGTTCTAGATCATTTTGAAAACAGAACAATAGCATCCTTAGTAAATTGATATTCAAGTAAAGAAAAAAAATTTTTGACCCTTGCTTCATAGATTTTGAGAACGTTTAGATGAAGTAAAAGCACTCCGTTGAGATACTTGCTACATCTGTCCTCTAAACACAACAGTTATCAAAATGACTGATTGCTTTCTTTATATTAATGATTAAAATTGTATTTTGTTTTAATTCTTCCTGTATCTAAAATATATCAATATATGCACTCAACTGCTAACTTTAAATGACTGTCAAAATATTAACAGTACAGAAATGGAAAGCAAAGTTGAAATAAATACTAAAGAAATTCTATTTTGCACATATATTTATCTTGAAAATATGTCTGAACATTTTCTTAATGAAATTATTTGTATAAATTTATATACAGATAGATGAATCTTTGGGTCATGTTTCTCATTTAGAAAGTATACTACAGATTTTATTTTTAAAAACAGAAAATCTATTTTCCATCAAATTTGAGCTTAAAACAGAACACTTTCCAAAACCTTTTAAAATATTACCTTATTTTAAGATGTTACATGGAAAGTTTGAAAGTTCTTGTACCAACAAATGTACTTGTGTAACTGTTTTCTCTCCAAAAGGTAGCTATGAAACACATAGCTATTGCAAAAATGGCTTCTCTGCCTGATCCCTTATTTGGCACTTAATGTTCTACTTCTCAAACTTGATCAGGCACAAGGGAATTCTTAGCACAGGTAGCCCACAAACCTCATTAATGTTTACTATTGAGAGACTTGTGGCCTTGCATTCAGGGTGAACACTTTACCGTGGTGAAACATCTTCTGCTGGTTCCTCTAAATAATCCAAGGTTTTAGTATAGTGTCTTGAAATGAACTTTACAAGTTTGGGAAGGGGGAAAAGTGAGGGGGGTGGGAGAGGGAAAAGTTAGTGGGAGAACAGCAAAGGATGGGGTAACAATGCTCGACAAGATATGTACTCATTACCATACTCAAATAACTGTAGCCCCTCTGAACAGAATCTTTACAATAAAATTAAATTTTAAAAAATAGAATCCAAGGTTGTCCCCTCTCCACATTCACCACTGTACCACTGGGTCTTCATTATCTTTAGCTGCTTTTCTTCTTATTGTATGATTGTGGGGGAAGGGAGATTGATGTCTTACTCTTCTGATAGTTTTATTTTTCACTGAGAGAACTGGAAATTTAAGTCTATTCCAGTGAGTTTAATAACTACCATATTCTATTATTATCAAGGTAAATATTAAAACGGCATTTTCAGTTTATTGTAAATAACTCTAGTTTTTTTATTGTGAAAATACTATACAGAGGGGTTACATTTACATGAACAAAATAATGAGTACATTTCTTATCAAGCATTGTAGCCTCCTCCTTTGTTTCCCCTTCCCATACTCCCCCGCCTCCCCACCCAATCCTCCCCTCTCCCCCCCCCATAACTCTAGTTTTTAACTATTTCGGTAGTAATTAAACTCAATGGAATAGACTTAAATTTCCAGTTCTCTCAATGAAGAATAAAACAATGAGGAAGCTGGATGCTGGTGGCTCATGCCTGTAATCCTAGCTACTCAGGATGTTGAGATCTGTGGATCGTGGTTCAAAGCCAGCCTGGGCAAAAAAGTCCGTGAGACTCTTATCTCCAATAAACCACTAGAAAACTGGAAGTGGCACTGTGGCTCAAGTGGTAAAATGCTCACCTTGAGCTAAAGAGCGCAGGGACAGCGTCCAAGCCCAGAGTTCAAGCCCCATGACTGACCAAAAACAAAAACAAAATGAGGAAGAAAAAGAAAAGGAAGTAGAGAAGGAGGACGACAATAATAATAGAAACAGCTCTTATATATTTGCTGTTTGCCAAGCACTCCAAATTGTTTCTGATACATTGTCTTCTTTAATCCTCTCAGCAACTCTTTGAAGTAAGTTCATTTTTAGTCATATTGCTACATATAAAAAAATTTAGTCTCAGAATAGTTTGTTGGTTTGCCTTGGAATATTTCCTCTAAGTATGAAAACTAAAATTTTAACTCTTTCCACTAGGTATAATTGTCCATTAAAGTACTTTAATATGGTCTGAAAATGCATCCTTAAATTACAGTTAAATATGAATTAATTATCAACTTCTGATGGCTGTTTCTTTTATTTTGTTGGGAGTTAGATACATCTCTCAGAAACAAGCAAATTTGATCAAAATATTTTCTCATGGGCTGTAGTAACCCAAGTAGATATGCTTACATAAACAAGGCCCTGAATTTAATTCTGAGCAACACACACACACACACACACACCACACAAGTAATATACTGTGAAACATAACTGATTATTCTTTCCTATCCATAATTTACTGTAAACAAATTGTTTTGATATGGACTAGAAGTATATCCAATTAATGAAGAATTTGGCTCATGAGACGTCTTAATTCTAGACAACCTTTTCTCTTTAGCAATATAGTTAATTTATATCATGTAATATAATTATAATATTCAGAATCTTATTCTTTCCCATATGAAAAATGAATTTACCTATGGAACCTATAGTGATTAGCTCTTAAGAACTTTAAGTATTAAGCCTCAAACAAGTACAGAAAGATTTGGGACTTGAACTCTTTTCATAAAAGAGAAAGAGAATGATACAGGTTTAGTTCCTTTGTAAGAATATAAGAGAAGAAATGTGATACATAATCACTATTTATAAGATGAAAAACGCAATATATGTAGCAAAAACAAATTA
>NW_012267342.1:2332661-2360161 GCF_000151885.1 Dipodomys ordii
TGTTCACAAATAAAATAAAATAAAATTAAAAAAAAAATAAAACAGACATTCCACATTGTGTTCATCTTTTTTTAAGTAAAATGTAAGTATATTTAAGATTAAAATATACAAAACGTACTCATACATTATATTATCTCACAATAATCAAAATCCCTATTAAAGTCTGTTATTCCCACTTAATAGATGAGAGAACCAAAGCCTAGAGCTCTAAAGTGTAACTTGTCTGAAGTTCTCAAGTTAGAGTGTGGTTAGGGTCCCTTAATCAAAATGCTGTACTATACTTAAGTATCTTAAGAGTTTGCAATGGGTAGTTTTTTTTTTGTTGTTGTTGTTGTTTTGTTTTTGTCGATCATGGAGCTTGAACTGTGGGCTTGGGCAATGTCCCTCACCTTTTCAGCTCAGTGCTAGTGCTCTACCACTTGAACCACAGTGCCACTAACAGTTTTCTGATGGTTAATTGGAGGTAAGAGACTCATGGACTTTCCTGCCCAGGCTGGCTTTGAACCATGATCCTCGGATCTCAGTCTCCTTAGTAGCTAGGATTACAGGCGTGAGCCACTAGCATCTGACTCATTGATTTGTTTGTGTGTGTGTGTGTGTGTGAAAATACTGTACAGAGGGGTTACAGGTTATATGAGCAAGGTAATGAGTACATTTCTTATTTCTTATCAAGCATTGTTGCCTCCTCCTTTGTTTTTCCCCTACCATCCCTTCCCTCTCACTTCCACAACTACACTCCCCCTCCCCACACCTAAATTGTAAAGTTCTTTGTTCAACAGTGTCTTGTACATCGCATTGTTACAATGGGTCCACCTGTATCCCTACTTAAACAATTGGTTATTTTCCTTCCCCTCCCCAAATTATACCAACATCAAATACAGTGAAAACAGTGGTTATACCGTGGGGGAGGACATACAAAGCAACAAAAAAAAATCACATGGTACCTTATAAATATGTTAGAAACAATAGCAAGAAAGAAAAAAACCACTTGTGTCCCTATCTTGAGGTTCATTTTGCTTAACATCATCTTATCTGGTCATACTGTACAAAGCTTTTGACCTTTTCTGCTTGTCCCAGACATATAATAGTTATTGCAAATAAGGGAAACCATAGGACCTATGTTTCTTTGGGCTTGGCTTATGTCACTTAATATCATTTTTTTCCAAGTCTTTCCATTTCCTAACAAATGGGGCAATGTCCTTTTTTCTGACAGAGGCATAGAATTCCACACACACATATACCATATTTTCTTGATCATTCATCTACTGAGGGGCATCTGGGTTGGTTCTATATCTTAGCTATGATAAATAATGCTGCAGTAAACATAGATGTGCTGGTAGCTTTAATATGGTCTTGTTTGTGATCATTCTGCATGGCAAAGGACATAGCTAGCAAGATCAATAAAAAGCCCATAGATTGGGAGAAGATCTTCACTACCCATACAACAGACAAGGGTCTCATATCTAAAATATATTTTGAACTCAAAAAATTAAATCCTTCAACAACAAATCCTCAAAGAAACAACTGCCTGATAAATAAGTGGGCTAAAGACTTAAAAAGAAACTTATCGAAAGAGGAAATAAGAATGGCCAATAGTCACATGAAGAAATGCTCAACCTCTCTAGCCATAAAAGAAATGTAAATCAAAACAATATTGAGATTCCACCTCACCCCAGTTAGAATGGCTATAAACAAGAACTCTAATAACAACAGATGCTGGAGGGTTCAGAAGGGAGCCCTACTGCATTGTTGGTGGGAGTATAAACTCGTTCAACCACTTTGGAAAGTAGTATGGAGGTTCCTCAAAAAACTTCACATAGAGCTCCTCTATGACCTAGCAATCCCACTTTTAGGCATTTACCCAAATGATCACAAACAAGACCATAATAAAGTTACCAGCACAACTATGTTTAATGCAGTATTATTTACCATAACTAAGATAGGGAACCAACCCAGATGTCCCTCAGTAGATGAATGGATCAAGAAAATGTGGCATGTATATACAACAGAATTCTATGCCTCCATCAGAAAGAATGACATTGCCCATTTGTTAGGAAACAGAAAGACTTGGAAAAAATTATATTAAGGGAAGTAATCCAGGCCAAAAGAAGCATAGGTCCTATGGTTTCCTTTACTTGCAATAACTAGTATATGTCTGGGATGAGCAGAACAGGTCAAAAGCTATGTACATTGTGTTCATCTTTTCCCATAATCATTGCCATGACAATCTGGTAGGCCTAGCAGTTGTTGATGTATAAGGTGTACAGTCTTTTTTCTGAGATCTGTCAGATAGGATACATGGCAGTCTCTTTGGGTCTAGAAACAAGACATAATACATAAAATGTGTGTTAAGTTTTTCATTTTTTTCACCATCAGAGAGATTTCTTATTAATCACTCTGTCCATTTCTGTTTTTGCATTTTTAAAGTCAGAAACTAGTTTTAGAGTGGTTTTCTCTTCAAATTAAGATTCTTTCTCATATGATTGAAAACCTTGTCCACAGCTGAATATGAAAACCGATCATTAAGAATTTAAATCCATTTGGATGAAAAACATCTAATAATTCTAGATGATGTTTAATTCTCCATTTAAAAAGTCTTTAGCGTCATTTCATAAACCTTTCTAACCATACTTTAAAAAATAACTGGCTTTATTCACCTAAGATGAAAACATCGTTTATTCATATCCTCACTGCCTAACAACTTATGGAGTCAAAGTGTTTCTCTGATGTGTGGGGCTTTCAGACTAATTATGAGAGCACAGCATACAAATAAGTAGGAAATAATATAAAGAACACATTCATGAAATCATCAGTAGTAAATGAATATTAGAACAGGAGTGAATCAGAATGAGATAGTATTTCTCAAGGATGACTCCAAGTAACAATAAATTCAAAGTCTCTTTTACAATTGTTTCAAACCTCAAAAATTCGGAAACAATTTAAGTATCTAATATTAGGAGAATTAATTTATGTACAAAATGAAGATATTATATAATCATTGGAAAATGAGATGTTTGTTATTATAGGAAGGTATCTATTATGTATTTAGTGAAAATGCAAAGTATGTAGTGACTGATACTTTTCTTTCATCTTTACAGAATAAGAATTATGTTCCTTAAAAGTGCATTCACACAAATATATGTTAGAATGTGCATTGAAAGAGTTCTAGAAGTTGCTTTACCAAGAGCTGAGTATATCGGTTTCAGCTGAGCAGTGGATCCAGGATGGGGGACAGTGGAGCTTTTTAGTGGATACTACATATGTTTGTGAATTACTTCAGTTTTATTACAGTGCATCTTCACTTTGCTTTCATTGAAATTTTAATTTAAATGGTTGTACATTCACAAACAAGTCCTCTCTGGAACTCTGAGAGTACACATGCCATTTCTTCTTTTCTTACTCTCACATATCCTTGAGGGTGACTTCTTTTTCTAGGTGTGTCTTCTTTCTGTTGTTCATATTACGCAAATCCTGTTGATTTTTTTAAATCATTAATTCCATGATGTACAGCCCTCTTATCGTTACTGAACCTATCTGCTGAATTTTTTTTTATTTCTCTGTTTATTGCGTTTTTGTACTATCTAATAGTTGCTGAGATTGTGTAGTTTAAAGCCTGGCTATAAGGCTCCTAGCTGTCACAGTAAAACAAGAAATTAGAATCACGTGTCTTTCTCTTCAAGAGGTAGTATAACAGTTTTCAGGAACATTAAAATTCACTTGACTAGACCCTGAGAGAAATTTCTAAAAAAGAATGTAGATAGGATCATGGTAGCTCTCAGGATAACCAGTTCACAGTTTTGAATGTATTCTTTCCCTATATATCAGAGGAAAATAATGTTAAAATACAGAAACAAATCTAAAATGGCAAATCAGTTGGAATTTATGGCCCTAGTCACCACTTTGAACAAAGAGAAACTTTCATCCCAGAAAGACTTAGTAATGAGAAAAGAATCTGGTTCCATATAACCTCACAAGTCTGAGAGAGAGTAATTATAGACAGTGTGAGGGTCTAAAATGATGTGGGTTGGTGTGCTTGCTGCTTAAGTAACATTCCAGGATAGGGAAGACCAATTCGTCTTAATTAAGATACTTCATGGTGTACCAATTTGTTGAGGAAGGGGTGTGGATGAACTTCCTATCCAGAGCTTCAGAGAAATAGGACTCACTATTAAGACAGACAGCCAAATGAAAATTGCTGTGTGTAATATCCAGGAGAGTGGAAATAGGAAAAACAAATTAGGGAGTCAAAGCTTTTAGCAGTGGGGAGATTTTAAAGAAAACTGTGTGAGACCTAGTGGTAAGAAAAATTTGTTAAGTATGGTTTCTACTGTGTGGCTTTCAGGATAGAATGGTTGGGAAGATTTAATTGGGACAGGGTCACTAGGTTGTATTTGTAACTCAGTATTTGTAAACCACGTAAGTGACCTTTCTAAGAAAGCACAGTATCTTCATTAGTGTCAAAATAGAAGAGAGCATAATAAGCCTAAGGACTGAGGTAGGAAGGGACTACATAGGAGCACATCATCCAGGAGAAGGGAACAGGAAAGAAGCAAAGAAAACCTAGTAAATCAGGAGGAAAGGAACACAGCTAATGTCCTAAGGTGTAATGGTGACATAAAAGTCACCCCAAAACTGTATATTATCAAAATCTCTTGTTAATAGGTATTGCCAAGAAAAAGAGATGTTAAAGTACAAAAACATGGGGCTGGGAAGGTGGCTCAGTGGTAGAGTGCTTGCCTTGCATGCATGAGGCCTGGGTTCAATTCTTCAGCACCGCATAAGCAGAAAAAGCTGGAAGTGGTGCTGTGGTTCAAGTGATAGAGCACTAGCTTTGAGCTGAAGAGTTGAGGGACAGCACCCATGCCCAGAGTTCAGGCCCCATGACCGACGAAAACAAAACAAAACAAAAGATACAAAAACATAAATGAACAATTTTGATTTAAGAATAGGACTGTAGGCTTTAGGGCTATATAGGAGAATACAATTTTCTCAAAAAGAGGCAAGGAGTAAAGCCTAGAGTGCCAATAGACCTTATTTTCAATGAGAGATCACTTCCTCTCTCTACTTAAAGCGAAGACAGGAATATGAATGTGCAGATAGTACAAGGAAGCTCTGATATGCATAAATTAGATTTCTTTAAATTTTTCTATAACATTGTGAGGGCTCATTTCAGTATGGTAATAGAAATCTTAAGTAGTTTGAGATTTTCTGCCTTCTGTTTTCTTGGTTACCATTTCTCACATGTTGGACCCTATGAAGGGATCTCTTCCTTCTGTCTGTCTGCCAGTAGCTCTGTGATCCTTCCATGACATTCGCCTAATGCTGAACTATGTTTTCACTTTTAGGAATTTCTCAAGGCTGGTACCCATATAGTATTCCTAGAGATGTACTGCGATGGTCAGCTTTTTATCACTGTGACAAAATACCTGAGAGAAACAATGTAAAGGAAGAAAGATTTATTTTGGCTTATGGTTTCCAAATTTCAGCCCATTGTCAACTAGCCATTGCTTTTAGGCCTGTAACAAAACAAACATAATTGGAAAAGAGTGTGATGGAGGACAGCTACTGGCAGCCTGGAAACAGAGAGAATTAGACAGAGGCAGGGATTGGGACAAGATAAGCTCTTCAGAGGCACATCTCCACTGACAAACTTCCTCTAGTCAGCCTCTACCTCTTAAATAAGGCATCTACCTGTGAACTCACTCATACATTAATCCATAGATGTAGCTTAATCTAATCATCACCCTTACAATCCAGTATTCTCCCACAACATCATCTGGAAATGGAGCTTTCAGCATATGAGCCTTTTGGGGAACATTTCATTTTTAAACCACAACACGTGTTGTCAAACATTCATTTTTAGGATCATGCTCCTTCTTCAGGCTTCTAAGCTATAGGTCTCTGAAATCTGAAAGCTCTGTTCTCCTCAACTCTTCTTCATCAGTCCCTCTGTTTCATGTCTAGAGTTGGAGCACAGCATAGATGGGGTACATGCTATACTCACCTGGCCTTTGCTTCTTTCTGAAGACATTACCATTTCTACTAAGATTTTGCCTTCTGTATACTACTGGAAGACTGGCCAGTTTAGTAGTGGGAGTCCATATTTTCCTTAAAACAATGAACGTGAAACATATTAGTATATAGCACTTATGTGTCTGTCTTTGTTTAATTTGTAACAAAGCCTTACAGACAGGTGCAAACAGTAAATCCTCTTTTGCAACCCAGAACTCATTGTTGAGTATGACATTTAGGTACATGTAAGAAGGAATATGATTTCTACAATAGTTGGCGGAGGGAGACTTATTAACTCACGCAGATTGTCTCTGAGAATAAAGTTGGAAAAGCTAAAAAAATGGATTTTTTACATATTTAGGGTAGAGAAAGGGGGAGGGGATAAATTGATTTAAGTGTTTTAATTATGGCTATTAGCAAAAAAGCAAATAGATAACAAGTACTGACATGGATATAGAGAAAAGGGAGCCCTTTCACACTGTGGTAGGAATGTAAATTAGTACAACCATTATAGAAAATAATATGGAGATTCCTCAAAAAAATTAAAAATGGAACTAATGATCCAGCTGTCATGTTACTGGTTTAATATCTAAAGGAAATAAAATGAATATGTCAACAATATACCCTTATGCCTATGTTTAGCATAGCACTATTTACAATTGCCAAGATATGAGGTCAACCTAAGTATCCATCAACTGATAATGAAGACTTAAAGAATACTTTGTGCATGTGGACCATGGAACACTGTGTAGTATGGAACACTATTCAGCTGGAAGAAAAGGATGAAATCCTGTTATTTATCTTATGGATAGAACTTTGTATCATTATATTAAGTGAAACCTATTTACAGAAAGAAAAGAACCACAAGAGCTATAAAAGTGAATCTCATAGCAATTAAGTGAAATGGTGGTTGCTAAAAGTTAGGGAGAAAAGAGGAGAGGTAAGTGTTTGGTTGATCAGTGGGAACTAACTTCCAGTTACATAGGAATAAGAAGTTCTCATATGGCATTGTAAAGTAGAGGGACTACACTTGACAATTTTGTATTGTGTATCTCAAAAGGGTTAAATATTTTGAATATGAAGAAAAGATTTTCTTTTTTGTTGTTGTTGTTTTTTTTTTTTTGTCCGGTCGTGGGGCCTGAACTCTGGGCCTGGGCGCTGTCCCTCAGCTCTTCAGCTCAAGGCTAGTGCTCTACCACTTGAGTCACAACGCCACTTCTGGCTTTTTTCTTTTTTTGCTTATGTGGTGCTGAGGAATCGAACCCAGGGCCTGAAGCATGCAAGACAAGCGCTTTACCACTGAGCCACCTTCCCAGCCCGAAGAAAAGATTTTCAATATGAGGAAATGATAGCTGTTTGAGGATATTGACACAATTAACTTGCTTTAAACATCACACAATATATACACTTATTGAAATATTACATTGCTCTCCTACTCTTATGGTTTTATATATCAGTTGAAAATTTAAAATTGAGTAATTAGGTAAATAAAATACCACCAGTACAAAAAGTGAAAGGTGTATAAAATGAGCATATATTGTGTGACATCAGGGTGCTAACCTTACCTTAATTCCTCACAATGAATTTTTTGTGTATGCCAGTCCTGGGGCTTGAACTCAAGCGCACTATCCCTGAGCTTTTTTCTTCAAGGTTAGAACTCTGCAACTTGAACCACAGCTCCACTTCTGGCATTCTTGCTGAATAATTGGAAATAAAATTCTCAATGACTTTTGTGCCCAGCCTGTAATCCTCACATCTCACTCTCCTGAGTAACTATTAGCCTGGCCTTGACAATGAACTTTTAATTTGTGGTATTCTCTTGTTTTAAGGATGTAGAAGCTGAGGCTGTGTGAGATTGTGCGGTATGTCTGGTGGACACACACACCATATTGATACTGCTAATGGCTAGGATTTTCTCTATGAACTGTGCCTTTCATTCTCCCACCAAAAGAGAGGTTAAAGGGCAGAATGCATAGCAACAAGAGAAAGCTCTAGGGTATAGTTTTGGTCCTCAATACCTATGAGTAAATGATGGTGGGAGATGTTTTAAAAATACAAGAATGAATAAGATATAATCTGTAATTTAGGGCTATAGAGATACTAGTAGAAAATCCAGGACACACATATACACAGACACATACAAACATATACACAGACACACACACACATGAGAGTGGCATGGGAGTTGAAAAATTCCTGACTATGTTTCATGCATTCTGACACACCACTTCAGAAGCAAAAACAGCACCTGTAAAGGGAAATCACACTGTCTATTTGCCCACTGATGTCATTCATGTGGAGGGAAATTAAATTTCTGACCCTAGAAAGTCAGTCATCATGGGAACTAATACAGGGTGGCAAATAGAAACCTTACATTTGAAAATGATGAACACAATACTAAATTGAAGTGAAGTATTTGTTCTTAGTGGGGTTTGGGGAGAGGAGGGTGTTTTATTTTGAGGCAGCATCTCACCTTGTTGCCTAGGTTTTCCTTAGATTCCCAGTCATCACCCTCTGCCTCCAAAATGCTTTGAGTTACAGTCTTTTGCAACATGAAGTGGTACATTGTAATGAAGAGTTAGAGAGGGAGTAGAGGAAAGTACCTGAAGAGTGAAGAAATTAGAAATTGTACGTTCAGAGATCATAAATCTGTATTATTTTTTTCATATTCTTATTGCCACCTCTTCTCCAATAAGTTTGAAAGCCAAGTCACAGTTAAAGAATATCCATGGTCTCATGATCTACAAGTGAACACATGAGCTGAAGGTCCAGTGCTTTTTTCCTCTCATAAAAAAAATTCAAAACAAACTGCTTCAATTTGTAGTAATAAGGTGCAATTGCAATGCAGACTCTGTCTTTTCTGTGTGCTCTTAGAGTAGTTAGTTTGTGTGCCCACTTGGATAAGAGGCTTAAAAAGGATTATGATCAGGTGCTTAGCATGGGACCTGGATTGTAACAGAAGCTCTGCAAATGTAATTCACCTTTCTAGCACCTTCTTTTATCCAACATTTATATAGAGCAGCTAACTTTGGGCTATAAATTCTATTTTTTCAGCACAACATACATTATGATGCGATAAGCAACTCCCAATGCCTACACCACTCCATATCTCAGTTGCTTAAACACAGTATCACAATATCTTTTCACATGTTCTTGCTTTCTCAGTCCTGGGCATAGTAAGAGCAACTCTCCAAGTGGCAATTCAGACTACCTAACCACCTTGACACAAAATCGCCAAGGTTTATTACATCAAAGACAGAACTACTCTTAGATGTTTCTGTCTCACATTGACACTTATCAATCAGATTACAATTCTCTGGCCATTTCTTGTCCTCATCCCAGTTTGGAGATGTCCTCTGTGTACACAGAAAGTGAAAGTTGCATATTGACAAACACAAGTAATGTCTATCACTACTCGGAGAGAGCTGCAATTAGTAGTATCATCTGTCCTCTGTGGAGCTCCCAATGCAGTGCTTTGTTCCTGGATACATGAATATCTAGGAAGATCCAGGTGTCAACTCAAGGTATTCGAGAACTAGATGAAGTAGCTTGCGTTCAATATGAATAAGCTTGTGTGGCAAAATAGAAAAAGTTAACAGTTTAATATTAACTAAAGGACACAGGAATCTTTCATTTTCACTGAATAGATGTTCATGAATAAGAAGGCTCTCAGAAAGGAAATGGGAAATGCAAGGCAGCATAGCCTGATGAAAGAAATAACGCCTTCTGGCATTATGTTGGCTTCTCAACTGTTCAGAATAAATAAATAAATAAATGTTGGGAATAAACACTGTTCTTGTTGTATCTGCTGCTTCCAATAAGCTTGAAATATTTCTGTGCTGGTCTTTTTTGCCATAGCAGAGAATGAATTCCTAAACAAACTGTTATATTTCTACCAAGTTAAGAGTAAGGAAAATATTGAGAAACAGGACTTTCTCATCTGCTGGAATGCTTTATGATAATGCAACTTTCTTTGATTAGTAGTTGTCAAACATAGATGGGTCACAGGAAGGAGAAATGATGTTGCTATAAGTCTGACAATGCTAGATTAAGCGAAAAGCCCATTAACAGTCTTATGGCAAGATATTAGCAGTGGTTTCTCAAAAGTGTTATAAATGATCTACATAAATTGATATACATGTTTATAGTCGGAAACTGATGGCTCATGCCTGTAATGCTAACTATCCTAGCTACCCCAGGAGGCTGAGTTCTAAAGATCGTGGTTTAAGGCCAGCCTGAGCAGAAAAATTCTAAGACTCTGATCCTCGACTAACCATCTAAAAAACAGTGGAAGTGGAAGCTGGGCACCAGTGACTCATGCCTGTAATCCTAGCTAAGATCTAGCTCAGATCTCAGGAGGCTGAGATCTGAGGATCATGGTTCAAAGGCAGCCTAGGCAGGACCACTCAGAAAACCAGAAGAGGAGCTGTGGCTCAAGTGGTAGAGCGCTAGCCTTGAGTTGAAAATCTGAGGGACAGCATCCAGGCCCAGAGTTCAAATCCCAAGAGACAAAAAAAAAAGAAAATGGGGTTATGGCTCAAAGTGGTAGAACGCTAGCCTTGACGAAAAAAGATCAGGGATAGCACCTAGGCCCTAAGTTCAAGCCCCACAACTGACAAACAAAATCCCAACAATAAATGTTTATAAGGAAAAGAGAAAACAAACAGAAAAAGGGAACATGCATGATAATGCTTAGAGATATACACCTCAATCATTGTTCTACACAAAAACATCCGCGTGTCTTACAAAAACAGATCATATAATGCATACTACTCTGTCATCTCTCTTACTTGAGAGTATTTCTGGAATATTTTCTTTGTTAAGAAATAGACTTCTGGCCCAGAATTCAAGCCCCAAGACCGACAAAAAAGAAATATACTTTGCAGCATTATTTTAATAGCTGCTCTATATATTGTATCAATATTGGATCATATTTGTATCAAACTATATTATACTATTATATTGGTTACAAATAGTAACCAATGTGCACACCTTCATTTTATTGGCTAACTTATCAAAATTTGAATTATTGGGGCAAAGCTAAGGTTTATTATGAATACTGCAAAGGGGAAACAAAGGAGGAGGCAACAATGTTTGATAAGAAATGTCCTCATTACCTTGCTCTATTTTCACAATTTAAAAAACTTACTAATTAAAAAAGTTGTTTCTATCCAGGCACCTGTGGCTCACACCTGTAATCCTAGCTACTCAGGAGGCTGATACTGAGAATCACAGTCCAAAGCTAGTCTGGGCTAGCTTCTTAGCTCCAACTAACCACAAAAAAAAAAAATCTGGAGTAGGGCTGTGGCTGTAGTGGTAGAGTGCTAGCCTTGAGCAAAAAAGGTAAGAGACAGCACCCAGGTCCTGAATTCAAGCCCCAGGACTGCCACAAAATAAAACAAGCAAACAAAAAGTATATGTTTCTACTTATACTCCTTATGTTCAGGAGCCAATAATTCTGTAAGTGTGATTCTAAAGACTTGGGTGTATTATGAAATGTACATTTAATCTTAAAAACAGAAAGCATTGTTCAGAATATTACCATAAATCCTTCTTTTTGTACTTTTTTATCGTAAAAATGCTGTACAGAGGAGTTACAGTTACATGAGCAAGGTAATGGGTATATTTCCTATTGAGCATTGTTGTTTCCTCCTTTGTTTTCCCCCATCATCCTTCCCTCCCACCTCTATAATTACCCCCTCCCACCGAAGTTGTCCCACCGAAGTTGTAAATCCTCTTATACGGGTACACAATCAAATATACAAAAGATTCACATTACATTTCTGTAAAAACAATCAAGATCAATTTACATTTTATTATTATATGCAGGACTAGGGGTAATACTAGAATTTGACCTCAATTTCTTGCACTTGCTAGTTAGACTCTCTACCGTTGGAGTCATGCCCTTTTGACTTTCATTATTTCTCCTATAGGGTCTCCCTTTTTCCCTTAGTTGGCCTGGATTTCCACCCTCATATTTACACTTTCTGCATTCCTGGGATGACTACTACATACATGCTACTACACCCAACTTTTATTTTGGTGGTAGGAGTGGTACCACAGTTTAAACTCAAGGTCTTGGCTTGTCTTACTTGCTTGACTGACACTCTACCAATTAATTGAGCCCTATCTTTTTGCTAGTTACTTTTCAGATTTTTATGCATGCCTTTGAACTGCTGTCCTCCAGATATCAGCCTCTTGAGTAGCAAAGATTACAGGCATGATCTAACAGCATCTATCCATTTCCAGGTTTTTATTGGCTGAGATGGGATCTCCTGGTTATTTTTCTTTAGGCTGATCTCAAATTGTGATCTTCCAGATCTTAGCTTCCCAAGTAGCTAGAATTATAGGTATAAACCACCATACCTGGCTCCCATGTTCTATTGCAAATAGGTTTACGTTGATATATCATGGCGACTAGGCTAAACTGGATATGGAGAATAAGTTACTTGTTTTGACAAGAATTTGAATATCATCATGTTTTATTATGGCTAATGGCTGCTATTTGTGCCACAAATTGCTTAATGCTGGGCAATTTCTAGTTTTTCAAAATGTAAACTCAAAAAGTTTTAGCTAAATTTGAGCAACATAGATGAAATAGTTGAGTGTATATTTACATATAATCTTCCAACTTGGATATAAATAGCACTTTATTTTTTTAAACATTTTTATTATCTTTGGGTAGTTATACAAAGGAGTTGCCATTCTACAAACAGTATATGAATACAAAGTGTCTGACAACATTGTCGTCCATCTCTCTTAACCCATAACTTCTTAAGTAGCACTTTAAACACAAACTATGAGAAATATTTTAGAATTATTCTTTTGCCACTCTTATACTTCAAGAAGCAGTTTTGGTTCAACTCCTTTCACCTGTATTTCTAGTACCAGCATGCTGCCACTTTTGTAGATACCTATCCTCTTCCCTACCTGTTATCTAAGAACAGGGCTTTGTGAAACTGCCTGATGTAATCACTAGAAATTGTTTCCCCTGTTATGGAAACCTACTTACTAGTCATAATCTCTAGTAACCACTTGCTCCAGTGCCTTACTGTTTGTGTGTGTCACTCCTAGAGCTTGAACTTGGGGTCTGGATGTTCTCTAGTAGCTTTTATGCCAAAGACTAACACTGTCACTTGAGTCATTGCTCCACTTATGGCATTTTGGTTGTTGATTGAAGATAAGATTATCAGAGACTTTCCTGCCCAGGCTGGCTTTAATCTATGATCCTTAGATATCTCAACTTCCTGCCTCTCTAGGATTATAGGTATAATGTATCAGAGCCCAGCTTTGGTTGCCTTTTTAAGAGGTCTTTAAAACATGTATTTTCAACAGGATCCAATTCTTTGAATGGCTCCCAAAATAATTACTATCTCAGTATTTAATTACTTTCCTTCCATTTTTACCATCCTCTACAAATGGAGGGCTGTTAAAACTATACAAATCACGCATTCTGTAACAATACTTTAGGCTAAAACATCTTCCCCAAAGAGTACTTTTTACAAAATAAAGTAATAGAGAATTCCTAATGTTACTAGAGGTCCACCTTACAACCAGTTATATATTACAGTTTAAACAAAAATGAATAGGGATTCACACAAGTTTCTTTCAAGTTTTATGCAAAATGACTTGGATATGAAAGCTTTTGTCCATCTATAAGAAAGAGTTAAAGGATATGGTAGGATTGTCATTCTTTTAGCTGATGTAAAAACACTGAAAATAGAGTTCTTAAGCCTACTGCGTTTAAAACACATTGGATCTTTTTAGAACTATAGGCTGCATTAAACTATAGGCCTATTAAACCTCATCTACTTTTGTGTTAATACACACATAGAAGAAGGGGGAAAGAGGTGAAGAGAACACACACAAAAGCTAAAACAGGAGATATCTAGAATAAATGGTCTCTTGGTGTTGCATTACCAAAACTTTGGTACTCCAAAAGAAATATTTCCAAAACCGACAGGCTAGATTTCCCTATAGTGTTATTCTCTTTAAAATGTATTATATTGTTTCCATTCTTTTCATCTTAGTATTTCCAAGAGAATCAGACTGAAGAACATTTTACAGATAAGGTGGCAGCTATTTGATTGATATGTTTGTACATAGCATATGGTGCATTCTTCCCTCTCACACTGTTTTGAGTCTTTGTTCTTGCCCACAATAGTAGTATATACAAGAACCATCCAGAAGCTTCCCAATGGTACATGTATGCAATACACATCATCTTAAAAAGCAATGAACAGTTTGCCATCACATTCTTTATTATTTGAAGTAAATCAAGCTGAGAGACATAGAGCTTAAAATAAGTTGTGTTAGAACTCTAATTCTATAAGATATTACAATTTCATAAGCTTATAAATGCCATTTAAAATGTTAATTAGAAGATGCATTTGTTTTAATTCATGATACTGAAAATATTGACTGAATTTTGCATTAACACATTTAGGGGTACAGATGTCATTTTTCATGAGATTTCCTGAATGATGTAATTTTCATTCTTCATATAGCAGTTTGATCATTTTACAGATTTATTTCACATAATTAGTAGTAAATGAGAAATTCAATTGCTGATATATAACTATTTTTCTGTAATATAAAAAGAAGTTAATATTTCTGAATTATAAATAAGAACAAATATTTTGAAGACATCTGGTCTACAGCTGTCTGAAATAAGATAATTTAAAACAGTGTAATTAAATGCAAGACATACTGAAATATTCACACCTTAGAATGTAAAAAAAAAATCTCATCCCATTTTAATGTGATTTGTTAAGTTGGATTTTTTTTTAAATTTTAGTGTCCTACAGATCCTCATTCTGTCATTGCATAAAAGACTGACAAACTAAACTAAAATTAATACATGTTTTTAAAGCCTAAATAGAACTATGATCTACTATCATCATCATTATTTTCATTATTATTTTATATATCGAATAACTTCCACTCTTAGCCTAATAGGACTAGGTCTATACTTAAACCTGTCTCTTCCCTTTTAAGATTTACACTGCTCTATTCAATCACTGGGAATGAGAAAATAGTAGAGGCGCCTATAATCTCACTCCTGAGAATGTATATTCTTGTGTGCATAAAGGAGATCAGTAAATGTAGGAAGAAGTCATTCAGACTGTGGAAGTGAGGCCCATCTTTAGCACATTCTCATGATCAGCAAAGAATCATTCTTTGAAGGAATTTTTTCTTTTAAGAATATCTGTGTTAGGTATAATATTGACAGTTTGGGAAGAAAGAAAAATATTGAATATACCCTCTGTAACCTAACCTTAAAATGTAAAAAATAAAGATTCCTTCCCCAACAAAGGATGTCAAACCTTAAAACTTCAATGGCAAATGAGGTTTATTTTGCTTTTGGGGTTTTTTTGTTTGTTTTCTCCTTTGTTGCTGTTCTTGTTTTCTGTACCTTCTTTTTAAAAAAAATTATATTTTATTGTAAAGATGCTGTACCAAGGGGTTACAGTTACATGAGTAAGGCAATGAGTATATTTCTTGTTGGGTATTGTTACCCCTTCTCTTATTGTTCTCCCACTATCCCTTCCCTCCTCTACCTCCCTCATTCCTCTCCTGCCCCCGACTGCCTGAACTTGTAAAGTTCATTTCCAGTATACTGTCTTGGTATCATTGTTGCAGTGGGTCATCCTGTGTTCTTGTTTCAGCGTTTTGTTATTCCCCTTCCTCTCCCCAAATTAGACAAGGTATATACAAGATTCAGGGTACCAAAATCAATTACAGTGACAACAGGGGATCTACCATAGGGGGAAGAACATACAAAGGAAACAAAAAAAAAATTGCATAGTACATTAAAAAACCTCAACAACAAAGAAAGACCTCTTGTGTCCTTATCTTGGGGTTCATTTCATTTTGAGCCTTTCTGCTCATCTGATAAAATTATCCTAGATGTATACTAATTATTGCAAATGAGGGAAACCCTGGAACCTATATTTCTTAGGGTCTGGCTTACTTCACTTACTATGATTTTTTTCCAAGTCTTTCCATTTCCTAACAAATGGGGCAATGTCATTCTTTCTGATGGAAGCATGGAATTCCATTGTATATTCCTGTCTTGTATGTAAGTTTATCTGTTTTGTGGAGGTTAAGGAGTAGCATAGAAATGGTGGCACTAAGGGTGAACAAATGCAGCATTGATACTCACTAGTTGACAGTGACCTATCTATCTTGTGTGGGAGGAGGGTCAGGAGGGAAAAAACAGGGAGAAAATGAGGGAGGAAATGAGACTGTTCAAAAGAAAATGTACTCATTATACCTGACTTGTGTAACTGTAACCCCTATGTATACCACCTTTACAATAAAATTTTTAAAAATTAAAAAACATATTCAAATATTTATTAGCAAAATAGTCCAAACTTAAAATATAAAATAATAAGATATGTGCTCACTATCTGACGTACATAACTGAAACCCCTCTGTATATCACCTTTACAATAACAATAAAAAATAGATTTTTAAAAATTCAGTGGGACTGGGCATCATCCTAGGAAAGACGTGTGAGGATGTGAAAACACTCAGTGGCTGCTATAGTGGAATAATAGGGAGAGATGTCTGTGTGAATGCCAGAGATTCCCCTCGCCAGCAAAGACCCTGAAAAGAATTGGCACTGTGCAAAATGAAACCACTTTCTTTTCAACATATACCCTAAGGTAACACAAGCTGTATTTTGTGTGTTTATTTCCAGGGAGCATGACAAAGATCCAGAGACATTTTTTAAGGTATTAATGCACCTAAAGGATTTAGAACTTCCTTTTCACATCTCTGTCCTCGGAGAAACTTTTACAGATGTCCCAGGTACTTCTTCCAAATTTTCTAATTTATATTTCAATAGATGATGTAAGCTCTACAACTTAAGTATTAATTTCCATGTTTTTCTTTGTTAGAATAATCAAGATGAGCACTGTTAACCAAAAGATTATACGATGGCATTAAAGTCCGATTCAATTAAAAAAATACTTAAGTAAGCATTCTTTGATTTTAGTTGAGAACATGAAGTCATCTATTTTATCAAATATAGTTTATACACTGAATCTTGATGTAAATAAAATATATTGCTATAGGCATCTTAACACTTAAGGAAAGTGGGAAATTGTAATTGGATGTACAACCCCTCACCTCTGGGGTCACTGGTTTGAATCATGTTCACATTGGTAATGGCTGAAATACATTACCATCTGTTAGGTGTCCTATGTAAAGCATTTGGGCATCTAACTTTGTAATGTGGAATGAGCTGCCATTCACATCTTACTTGTCATCAGTCTGCACCTTTTTTATTGAACTTGCAAAAGACACAAAATTGGCACCTGTTAGCAACAGGTCCTCTTATTCCATGTCCTTCACCCTGCATCCTCCCCAGTCATGTTTGCGTCAGTAAACTGAGCATCTGATGCTTCTCATAAGAGCTTGCATTCATGTCTTTAAAAGCTTTGGATGTTGAGCATTATTTGAAAACTAAATATAAAGTGAACAGAAGAGGTATTCAGAAATGACCCTAGCTACCATGCATTATACATTGAAGGACCACCTACAGTTTGATTTCACTCAGCAAATACTTTCTGATCTAGTATAGTGCTAGTAACTACTCCTAACATGTAGTCATTAGCTTCATCTTTGTAGTTTATCTGTGCCTCCTGCATCTTATGGACACTGATTTGTTCTCTGTTTCTGAGAAGTAAGGCACGAAGCTTCTTTAGACATCATTTGTGTAATTTTCTTCTATTTGGTCCTTCTGATATGTACTATGAGACATTTTATGAAGCTTTGTCAGATCTCTCAACTCTATATGCTTTTGTATTTACCTCACTTTCAAATTATGTAATATACATCTACATTTTTTATCTCCTCCCCTCCATGTATATGTGTATATATATGCCCTCAACTGAAGCATCTGTGAGGTCCAGAGACTATCTTGTTTTCTACTGTTGCTCAAAATGCAATAGTGAGACCATCATATTGCTGGTGCTCAGAATATTTATCAGATAAATAAGGTAATTTAAGATCACTTCCCCTGAAGGAATTATCTTTTTTGGGGGGAAGGTAGGGGGGCTCCGGTCGTGGGCCTGAACTCTGGGCCTGGGCGCTGTCCCTCAGCTCTTCAGCTCAAGGCTAGTGCTCTACCACTTGAGCCACAGCACCACTTCTGGCTTTTTTTCTTTTTGCTTATGTGGTGCTGAGGAATCGAACTCAGGGCCTCATGCATGCAAGGCAAGCACTCTACCACTGAGCCCCCTTCCCAGCCTGGAATTGATCTTTTTGAAAGATGATTGGGCTGGGATATAGCTCAGTGGCAAAACACTTGCCTAGCAAATATGACGTTCTGGGTTCGATCCTCAGTACCAAAAAAGAAAAGCCAAAAAAAAAACCAGTTTTTTTTAAAAAAAAAAAAAAAAGATGATGATAGCGGTAGGAAATTTGTGATAAGCATGTGAAACATTTTCATTTTTGCTGATATTCTTATAACAATGGAAAGCTTTAAAAAAGCTCTTCAAATTTATTTCCTAAGTATTTCCTCATCCCATTAGATATTAAAATGGATTCCTCCTTTCTTCTTTCTGTCTGCATCACAAGAAAGATGTCAAAAACAATATAAAGCTGGTCATAGTGGTTAATTGTAATTCTAGCTCCTTGAGAGGCTGACATAGAGACTATGGTAAGGTAAGTCACAGTTTTGGTGTATCCCAAACAGAACAGGAGACTCATCTCATTAGAAAAAAAAACTGGGTGTGGTAGTACATACCTGCATCAAGTCCTGGGGGAAAAATTTTACCAAAAGCCAAGCATGGTGGTCCACATCTATAATGTACTTTCCTACTTGGGTGAGAAGAAGGAGGATAGATAGTATAAGAATAGCCTTAGTGTAGGGGGTGGGGATGGGTAGTGAGACTATTTAGAAAACATAACCAAAGCAAAAATGAGCTTTGGATGTATCTCAAGTGTTAGAAAACTTAACTAGCAACTGTACTGAATTCAGACTTCTCGTGCTACAAAAATAAAAGACAGGGGAAGACAGACAGACAGACAGACAGACAAAGATTATTCCTACCATGTATTCATAGCAAAGCAGCACTCAACTTGTTACTGTTGTTCAGAGACTCAAGCTCATAGATAAGAAAGCAAGCACTAGCTCAAGCATTATAAGTTACCAAAAGGAAGACAAAACTCAGGAACTACTCCATCAACAATTAATTATTTTGTCTTAGAAAAAGTATGACAACCTATTAAACTCATTGGCTAGAACTTTTCAAAGCACTGCTCAATTTAAATAAGGTCAGGAAAAATAATCCTACTATGTGTTGCGAAGGGAAAACACAAGCCAAGCACTAGTGGTTTTTTTGAGATCTTGGTTTGAAATCAGCCTGGGAAGGAAAGTCTACAAGATTACAAATCCAATGAATTAGCAAAAACCTGGCCTAGAAGTATGACTGTATAGCTCATGTGGTAGAGGGCCACCAGCTCTGAGCAAGTCAACCAAACAATAGCATGGGCCAGACCTCTGAATGCAAACCCTGGAGCCAGATTTGGGGCTGGGGGTTGAGTGGAAGAATCAGGAGCAGAAATATCTGGTGACCTTCATAATGGATCTCTATAGCTCCAACTTAGTACTATGCATCATGGTTTGTGGTTCCTTGGAGCAAAAACCAAGTTGATTCAAGGTTTCTACCTTAAGAAACCTTGTTGAGATTATCCCAGTTGAGTAAAAATCTTGCAAACTAGGAAACAAACCATCTGGTATCTAAAGACATATCTAGAAACTGTCCTGTGTGACAGAACCTATATGAAGTGAAGATTTTTCTCTTGTGAAATGGAGTTAATTATCACTTACCAACAACTTGGCATTTTGAAAAGCTTACAGTAATTGACAATCTGAAGTAGTTCGCTTCTACTGCAAGGGGACATTTGGCAATATATAGAGAAATTTCTGGCTATTACAACTCTAGGCAGAGAGATTGCTCCTTCAGCTAGTGGATGGACACAGCAATGTTTTTAAGCTTCACAGCTGCACTCCATAGAACAGTCCCGTCTTACAAAGACTGATCCAACAAAAAATGTAAACAACACCAAAATTGAGGAACTCTGATTAATAGAATTTAAAGTCAGCAAACAGGTTTGGAGATGGTTCTGGTAGCTTTCTAGGTTAAGCTCAGTTAACCCTTTAGCGCAATAGAAAGGAAGAGGTGGGAGAGGGAAAGGATAATTAAACCACCTGCCCTATCGAGTTCACTGAGTTATAATGAGGATTTCAGCAGAATTAGATAATTTGGGAAAAGTACTACTATGCAGATTTTATTATTAGACTCGTGGACTTCCATGTAGAATTTTTAAACTATGTAGAGTATGTCTTTAGTGCATTTTTCCATCCAAAGATATTAGTAATGCTGCACTTCAAAAATTCATTTTTAGTCCCAAAATTGAAAGGTCATTCTGCTACATAAACCATCTGTGTCTGACACTGTGTTACAAATGAACCAAAAAGCCTAGAAGCTCCTCAATGCTAATATTTGAATGTTGGCCAATTCTCATGACAAGGTCACATTGTTAGCCCTTGAAATGATTTAATTTAAAAAAACACAAATGCTTAAGATATCAAAGCAATGGAATGTGTTTGTGTACTTAATAATTTCCCACAAATTCTAAACAGAATCTTATTTTCTATGAGAAGCCAAATCCTTATGTAAGGTTTTTCTTCCTTCCATACTACGGACATGGTAGGAGAAAAGAATTTTAGATTTGGACATTAGGGTGGCCAGAGAGGTTGCAAGGAAACTCAAAATGTGAAGTATGGTTTTGGCAGACAGAAGTCTTTCTGGTTCACCTTTAAACTTAAGATTAAGAACAGTATGTGGAGGGCTTCTGGTTAGTATCTAGTATGGTAGTGGTATTACTATGATCTATGACTCTTACTTAGATCTAGAGGCAAATGTTCGATACTCATATAGCATTTACCTCTCCTCCCACCTTCTCCTTCAGTCAGCTTCAGCTACTAGCTCATTTTCAACAATTTGGCTCTCCTAAAGAGTGAAATGCTTGGAAAGTTCTAGGAACACAAATAGCAAATATTATATTTATATAGAACTTTTAAATTTTTTACTGCAAAGAGTCTAGAGAAGAAAAGCTATTAATAAGACATAAGATTATATGTAAGATGAAGTAAATGCCCTAATAAGTCTAACTAAATTCATTCTATCCATGCCATACCATTGCCTAAACCTATTCCATTCCTTGTAATCTCCTTAAAATTTTATCACTAACACTATTTCTAAAGTAGAGTTAAGTACCAAGTTCTTCTTATGGCCTAGCATCATGTAAAGTACTGAGAATACCGAAAAGAAAGGATAGTCCTGCTCCTAGAAGTTTCAATTCTGGTTGGAAAGAAAAAGTATTTTATGTATTCATATTTTATTATCCCATGGCCTTTGAAAAATTATACCATCTTAAGTAGTTTTGAATACACTATTTTCTAACCCTTAATGAACAGTCCTTACAGCAAGCCAGTGATTTAGATAATCAAACAAGTATTGACATCCCCAATTTATAACTGAAGAAAATGACTTACAATGACTCCATTATAGAAGCATGGATATGAATTAGATTCTCAGTAGACAGAGCTACCCTCATAGGGTTCCTAGAAGTAGACATATGTTTACTTTCCCAAGAATATGACTGGGGAAATCGGTTTCCTAAGAATCTGAAATTCAAACTAAAGTCTTCTCTCTCCCAGTCTTTGAAGTGAAGAAAACAACAAACTGTAATGAGACTCAAATAACTGTAGACATACTTGCTTCTGACAGGAAAGAGTAAATGCTATATTAGAAATCATAGTATCTTTTAAGATAACATGAATTTAACAAAGTTCCAATTAGGCTGCCAGAGTATTACTTTATATATCTTACAAAATGGTTTTGAAATCCAAAGAAAATAAATGAATGAATGGGCAGAATGTCAAGGAAATCATTTACAAAGGAATCATACTGTAAAACAAGACTTGCCAGATTCGGAACATATATGAATTGATAATTTTTAGAAGAGTGCTTTGCAAATTCTGAAACATAAAAGTAGAGAAGCATACAATAATGGGGAGCTCAGAACCAAGATAAACTTACTTACATTTTTAAAAATCTGAAAAACTTAGTATGACAAAATTTAATAATTGACATATTTTAGCTCTAACCTGTTTTGTTCCATGAAAATTAGAAACTCAGTAAGGCTGGGCATCAGTGGCTTGCCTGTAATCCTAGCTACCCAAGAGGCTGAGATATGAGGACTGCAGTTTGAAGCCAGCCCAGACAGGAAAGACTGTGAGACTCTTATCTCCAATAAACTACTTTATAAAAGCCACAAGTGGTGCTGTGGCTCAAGTGGTAGAACACTAGCCTTGATCACAGAAAGGCTCAGGGATAGGGCCCAGGCCCTGCATTCAAGCCCCAGGATTGGGAAAAAAAGAAAGAAACTCAATAAAATTAATAACTTCCATGTAATAAAAATCAGTAAAATATATTATGTATATTATCCTCTATATAAAAGGAAAGAATATATAATTAGTTTCTTATGAATAGCTGATTATATATAAATAAAGCATTTGCACTAAATATGAAAGTATAAATTAAGGTTTGCAATAGCATAAACACATTATTATGATAGTATGCCACGGCTAAGCCTTTATGCTGGTATATCATTTTATATCACAATGGTATCCTCAATCTGTATAACTTACTCTTCTCTATTTACAGGTGAAAATATTAAAGCTTAAATTAAATAACTTGCCCAAAACCATTCAGCTAATAAACAATGAACAAAAATTATATCAGAAGAAATAAATACTAAATCATTATCTTTAAAAAAGAGCTTTAATTTTTACCAGTAATTAAATAAATATAAATGCAAAGAATTTATGACAGAGCATTTGCATTCACCAAAGCAATAAAGATAAAAGTATATCATAACTAAGATTAGCCAACTGGTCGAGCAACATCTGCATGTAGGATAACAGCAGTGTAAATTATTTTTGCCAAGCCATAAAAATTAATAAACTCATTGATTTCCTTATTAATATCCCATCAGAGAATGTATCCCATGGAAATAATCACATAGGGAATAAAACAGATGACAAAACTTGTCCTTGCTCCAATCTTTTCTCTGACATCCCATAGTTAACAGCCCAATAAGATCATGTAATTTCTTGATCCTATGCCTCTTTCTGTTTATGTTACCTCATCTCCTGGACTTGTCCTTTATTTTCTAGGCTCCCATACCCTTAACACTGATATCATATCATCTACCTGCTATTTATTACTGGTGTTCTTTTCAAACCCAGACCATCCGTCTCAGTGAGAATCTATTGCATAGTTTTTCTGTAGGATACAATTTTTTTTTTTTTTTTTTGTAGTATGTGAAGTTCTTCACAATCTGACTCTGGCCTTGTGGCTTATGGGTTGCAGTTCTTTTCACCGTTTTCTGAATACATCTGTTCATTTACCCACCTCCCAAACCCAATCCTGTGCCATTAATTGTTGAATTCTTTGTTCCTTCCCACATAAGCAAACCCTTCTCCATCTGGCAAAATCCTTCTTGTCCCATACTTTCCTTTCCCTTCCATATTACTTCATAGCACCTATGTTCACCCCATCAGCTACTGATCACACTGCACTGTGGTCACTTGTTGGTTGGCTGCCATAAGGGCTCCATGGCTAGAGGACACTTTGCTGTGGGAAGTGTCATTTCTGAAACAATCAGCAGCAGTCCTAGTTAAGGGCCCACCTACCATGGCCAATATTCACTAATTACCATACAAAATGAGTCACGGTAAGAATTCCATTCAGTGCTTGAGCAGCTCTCCCTTCCTTTCTTAAGAAAGGTTTATCCTTCCTTCCCAAATGCAAATAACTGGAAACAACTTACTCTCATTCCTCAGGGTGTCCTGTAAGAATCTGTCTTTTTCCTATGGTCACTCCCAGGCGTGCCATCTCCTGCTTGTAGTTTAATCCTGCAGCGTCTGTAAGTGGGATATTTATCATTTCTACTGAAACCAGAAGATTCAGTGCAACTTTCAAGGCAAGATCGTTTTCCCCCCCACCAGGGAAAGTCCATGAAGATAATATGTTCCGGAATACAATTCCCAACACATCTCTCATGAAATTGGTCTCGCAAGTTATAACTATGCAGACATCACTAAGAGAAAAAAAACCCTTTCATTTTCATAAACTATCGTCAAAGTTTGTAAGAAATGTGCATTTGCAAAACACACAAAGAAAAACATTAATTAGTAAAAAAGATGAAGAGAATAATAGGAAAATATGCAATTAAAAACATAATTTTGAAAACTTGTAAATACATTGATGACTTAGATATAAGCTGATATGTAAGAAAGACAGAATATATTAGAGTGCAACTGCTAGACAGTGCTTTTGTAATTTTTACTTTTTCAACTCCTGTAGTTGTACATGGTCAGATTTGGGTTGTGATGTGGCCAAAACAGTATTTGTTCCACTCTAGGTTTGTGGCAGGATACCTGTGTGTTTAACATTTTTGTTTCATGTTGTACATATCAGAATAGGAGTCTGACAGAAATTATATATGAGTGTCTGGATCCAACTAGTGAACATTTCCAGCTCTATCTCTCTTCACTTAAACTGTCTCATTTGTAAAATGGAAACTGTCACAGAGACTTACTGCAATGGAATGAACAGTACCAGGAACTTAGAAGGAAGATATATTTCCACTTCTGCCACTGATGATCCATCTCACTTCTTCCAACCTCAGTTCACTCATCCCTAAAATAAAATCAGGCAAAAGAAGGTATAACTTGGAGGGATTTTGGAGATTAGAGCTATCTTAACTTTTAAAATGGGGTTCATATCCCTACCATAATAGGAATTTGTCATAGTGGCACTTTATGAAACTTTTATTATGAGAACAAAGTCATTTCATACTTTTCAAAACACATCTGCACTCTCAAACACCTCCACTTAGGTGGTTGAAAGCCAGATATCTAGACTGTCACAGTGATTGCAGTAGCCCTGTAATATGTTTTCGATCATATCATTCATTGCCTCCCATTCTGTTCTGTTCTTACCTTCAAGTACACACTGGAGTCTTCTTCCTTTCTATCTGTCTGTCTGTCTACTTTTTGCTTTAGGTTACTTTTCAGATACAGTCTTACATTTCGCTTGAGATCAGCCATGGTTTTCAACCCTTCAACACACTGCCTCCCACACAGCCAAGATGGCAGGCACCTACCACCACATCAAGCCACTGTCTTTCTTCCCTTGCTTCTGGCTTCAGATTATGATTCTCTTATATGTGTCTCTGTCATAGCCGGAATTACAAACATGTTCCAACATATCTGCTTCATTTTATCTTCCAAGATGGCCTCTTTTCTCCTGTCCTGTCCATATCATATTAGTATAATTTCATCAGTATATCCTTCCCATGTTGTTTTAAATACACTAGCCCCTCTTTTCTGCTCAGGTTAAATTCCATACACTCTTAAAACCAGGGACAATACCAAAACCTATCCATGTTATATTTTTCCTGTACATGCATATATATGTGTAATTCCTTTCCATCTTAACTCAGCACTTATCACCTACTTTGGACATAACTTTTAAAGTTTGAGGTTTGACAGCAAAGCTATTATGAATTTCTTTTTCTTACTTTGCAATTTCATAGGCAGAAGATTGATTCTTTCCATACATTTTACCAATCATCGTATCAGGTTTTCTTTTTTTCTTTCCTTACTAGATCAAGAACTTTCTCCTTTTCAGCTTTCGACAGCTGCTCTTTGGCATAACACATTTCCTGTACCACTCCTCTTTCTCTTTCAGGCCATGTTAAATAAATTAAAGGTTATTTGAACACCAACAGTAGCTACTATTGCAGTTGATCTGTTAACCAAATAAAATAGCAAGTGGCTGATTTGGGGGAGGAGGAGGTTTAGGGGAGGTGGAAATGTATTGTATACCATATGGAGGTACTAGACATAAGACACATGAGATCTTATCATACTGCTCAGAATGGTATATAGTTTTAAACTCAGAAATTGTTTATATCTGGAATTTTCCATTCAAAATTGTCAATATCTCAGTTTATCATACGCAACTGAATCATGAATGAGGGGAACACTGTATCTTTGTAACCTACCTTCAGTCCTTACATATAAATAAGTTCTATGGGCTCTAGCCTAGATTATTCAGTGTTCCCAGAAGATAGATCACACAGTAACACCTAGAGCCCCCTTTTCTACCTGTCAGATTTCAACCCAACATTCAGGAGTTAATTCAGTCACTTTCCCAGACCTCTAAAAGAATTATGCTATCTTCAGGCTAGATGTGTTGGTGCAGCTGTACTTGCAGCTACATAGGATGTACAGGGAGGAGGATGCTGGTCCAGAGTTAGCCCTGGGGGAAAAAATGCATAAGATCTTGTCTGAAAAACAAGATAAAGATGAGACTAAAGTAGAAGAGCAAGGCATTGAAATAAAGCCCCAGCACCATAAAAAGGAAGGGAAGGATTATAAGTACATTTAGCAGTGCACTTGTAATCTTCCTGGAACAAGGTTCTTCAGCATGACATAGGATCCAGAGATCCTAATATCCTTATAATAAGGGTGTTTGCATGATTTTGACCAAGGAATATATTGTCATTTGGGATTTAGTATGCCCATGCATAATTGTATGTTTATAATTGAAACAAAGTTTTCATAACATGATGCATTTTTATTACATTTGATACGCTGTGATGTTTTCTGTTCTGTGTCATTTCTGCTGTTCTAAATTGATATTGCAACCATTAGTCACAGTTGTAAAAAAAAACACATATACTGCACATAGTAGGAATACTGTTGTATATGTTTAAACTGACTGGGATTTTGCCAAGATCATTGTAGAAAGGTTACTATCTGTCTGTCTGTCTGTCTGTCTGTCTGTCTGTCTATCTATCTATATTTCACAAAGTATATTGTGAATATACTCAGTCCATTTTTAACATTCTAGGTTTTTAGATTTCAATCACACTAAAATATTTTTATATTCTCAAAGTTGTTCTCTGTTGGCTTTACACAACCAAACCAATCTGAAGTGCCAGCATACTGTATTTTTATCTCATCTTAAAGAAATAATTATCATTATAACAAAATTCCTAAAATGTCTAGTATCTGACATATGCTGAAATCTTTGGTGTGTGCCATACTTTATGCTAGATGTTTTTTGGACAGTTCATCTCATCTAATTTCAAAATAATAAGTTGGCAGGATAGACACTACCTTCTTTTCACCTGTAAGAATGTTAAAATTAAACCATAGTACTTTACTGAAAAATCCTAACATTAAACTAGATTCATGAGTTTTGATTTGATTTTTTTTCTTCCCACAAAGTTCTCTGTAATTTAGCAAGTTGAGTTTTTTTTCACAGTACATTATAACTTTGTTCTGTGCTTATGAAAAATGTCAGATTGATGGTACTGAGAACGAAAGT